>NC_135768.1:21575006-21593928 GCF_052425735.1 Oculina patagonica
ACATCAGTGAAATACCAGGAAATCTTTCGCGCGAAAAAATCATATCTTCACAGTGAAAATAACGTGTTATTTTCACATGTGAAGATATCGATTTCGAAACATTTTCTGACAAGTTTGCCCTGTTTCAATGCTGAATGAGCCAAAGAAAATCGATATTAAGTCGAAACATCGTCGGCAATCTTCGGAAAATGTTCGGAACCATTCGTACGACATTCGGACAACATTTTGAGAATCTTCGGAAATCTTCGGAAAATCGTCAAAAACATCGTAATTGATAGGTTTATATAATAAACAGAATATTACATGGTTGCTTGGAGATATGAAATTTATCTTCTCGTTCGCTGCGCTCACTTGTTGTTGTTGTTGTTGTCACTCGTGAGATATCGATACTCGAAGATAAATTTCATATCTCCGCGCAACCATGTAATATCCTCTATTTATCTTAACACTTTAACAATATAAACTCGTGAGTTTCCTGTAAATGCTACCAGCTATGATGATAAGCTAATTAATTCCTATTTGGCTTTTTTCTCATTTTCCTTTTTAACACGACAACGTTATTGCAATTAAGTGTATATCACGAAGTTATATCATTATGTGATGACTGACTTTAATCCACTTTTTTCTCAAGAAATGTTGCATTTATTTTTAAACTAGCTGTTCTTGTTTCCTTTTTTGAATCTTTTTATTCAATTTAGGTACATATTGGGTTGCATTTGGCAATGAAAGATGTATTTTTGTAAAGAAATTTCGACATTTAAGCGGGGCTCTGTCTGTTTAAGAGAAACTTTCGGGCGTTTGTTTACGAGAGATGAGGGTTGTTTTGCGGATAGTCATATCACAAGCGAAGTGTTTTCAATTGCAATAAAATATTTTGGGTTCTAGGTAAAAATAGGTCAATTTATGTACCTACAGCTTAAAGCCAGCCGTACACTAGAGCAATTAGCTGAGCTATTCACCTTATTTACGTGCCCGTTTGCTCAGCCATTTACTCACTGCACATTTCACCGCAGACAGTGAGGAAAGTCAGCTTAGCAAGTTTGATTCGGAAGCCGCCATGTTGAACCACGTGAGCATTCTGCGTGTGTTTATTGGTCAGTTGATTTTCTGGCTGAGCAAGTAGCTCACGTCGCCTGCACACGTTGAGGATTTTTCCTCTCGATGCAAAAAATATCAAACACGATAGATATTTTCCTCAAGGCCTCGCGAGGTAAAATTCTCACGAAAAATGTCCGCACACGAGAGAAATCTGCTGAGCAAACGGGCACGCGAGGCCGTTAGCTCAGCTAGATGCTCTAGTGTGCGGGCGGCTTTTAAAGTCTTCTAAAAAGAGATCGTCTTGGTTATGTTTCCAGACAACAAGACATGAAGGACGACAACATGATTGAAAAGGAGGTAAATTTAGCCGATATGATAGCAATGTTATAAAGAAAAATGTAGAAAATACATAGGAAAGAGGAAAGAAGAAAAAGGAAAAATTAGCAGTAAATAGTCAGCACGGGGGGGTTACTCAAAAAAGTTTTATACGGTGAGGCTCCGCCCCGAGCTCAGACCCCTTACCCTTTTATATACCATTTGTGACAGAAATTGTACCCCTTTCGTATACCTTTTACTGAAAAAGGGTACCCCTTTCATATACCTAAAAGACATGGCATAGACTTAGAACAGGACGTTTTCTTGCCATTTTCACGTAGCGCTTAATACATTAAATACATACATTAAGCCGTAAATTGCGTCTGTTCGAAATATTTTATGGCCCTTTTAAATACCTAAATGACAGATTTCCATACCCTTTCGTATACCAAAACTTGTAAAATCCCTACCCTTTCATATACCTTAAGCCTGAAAAAGGTACCCCTTTCGGGCGGTGCCTCCCCGTATAGGCCATTATAGGGAGTACCCCCCCCCCCGGGATAGTCAGAAACCAATACACTAAACTTCTTACAGTGTCGGGTGTCGACAAGTGGGTGTTTCATCAGTCAGCGCTACAGTAAAAACCCGCGGGTAAGAACCTAACATTTAAGAAAAAAAGTTTTTCAAATTAGACCCCATTTATATTAGAACCTACTTAGCCTAAAATTTGAAAACAGGTTTGTTATTTTCTAAAATTGATTAAAAATGTTTACTTTGGGGAAAATAAGTTTGGACAAGGCTTTACTGTACATGTATTCAATGTCATGTTCTGAATGGAATATTCTTAATTTTTACATAAACACTTGTTTGGTAGGTAAATTTGATACAAATAAAAGGCTGAATATTACGAAAAGTTCTGTTAGCAACAATGTAAATTTTTTCTCAGGAAATAAGAACCTATTTAGAACCTAAAAAGCCTAAATTTGTGTTAGCTACCATTTATGTCAAAACCTGTTTAGACTAACCTGGAATAAACTAGGTTCTTACTCGCGGGGTTTTACTATAGAATACAATACATAAATAAAAAAGGCATGTAATATCAGAGAGTGCAAATCACTCCACTTTGCTTAGGCTACCTTGTTCTGTTTGGGATTTCTTTTTACCAACGTGGTCATATCATAGCAAATCTTTCATCTAAGATAAAGGTGAAATCAATGAACTCAATTTTTTGCGTATGAAAACGCCCCCCCGGGGGGGGGGTACTCCCTATAATAGCCTATACGGGGAGGCTCCGCCCAAAAGGGGTACATTTTTCAGGCTTCAGGTATATAAAAGGGTAGGGATTTCACAAGTTTAGGTATACGAAAGGGTATGGAAATCTGTCATTTAGGTTTTTGAAAGGGCCTTTAATTAAAATATTTCGAACAGATGCAATTTATGGCTGTATTATTAAGCGCTACTTGAAAATGACAAGAAAACTTCATGTTTTAAGTCAATACCATGACTTTCAGGTATATGAAAGGGGTACCTTTTTACATTAAAAGGTATACGAAAGGGGTACAATTTCTGGCAAAATGGTATATAAAAGGGTAAGGGGTAAGAGCTCGGGGCGGAGCTTCCCCGTACAAAACTTTTTTGGGTACCCCCCCCCCCGGGGGGGGGCCAACAAGGCGGTTAGAACCTCCGTGCAATACTTGCAAGAGACCTTGCTCGGGTGGATGACGGGTTGTTTGTCATTTTTTTTTCTTTCGTTTCCACAGCCGGTAAAAAGAGGTGGAAACGACTGTGGAAACGACGACGACTGTCAAACCGGGTATTGGTGGTAAGTTGGCATCACTAATGCACTTGACTCCTTTATGAGAGGCGCGGTGGCCTGACAGTACGTATTAAAGCGTGCTGGATTCCGGATCGAGCGGTCCGGGCTCCAGCCCTGGCCGGGTTCATTGTGTTGTGTTGTTGGGTATGACACTTAACTCTCACAGTACCTCTGTTCAACAAGGTGTAGAAATGAGTACCGGTGAATTTACTGCTGGGGGTAACCCTGCGATGGACTAAGATGCCATCCAGAGGGGACTAGAATACTTCATGTTACGGAAATCGGAATAAGCTCCGGCCTGATGGGCCAATAGGCCCGTATGCACACTTTACCTTACCCTTTTATTGGTGGTAGTAGTCTGCGAGAAGAGGAGCGAAAAAACGCAAGAAGGGCTGGAGACGGGGCCAACCTCTTCTTTTTTTACCGTTTATTTGTGCTTTTGCCTCTGGGAGCAGTTAAGCACTCTCATGGCTCTAAGGAAAATAAGTCACCATTACCCTTAGCCATGGCCAGTTTTCCTTTAGCCAGCCATTATGCAACAGCATTATTACTTTTTGGCGCTGCCTTTCGCTGACCCGATTCTAAGCTTTCAGAACAGGTTAACTGTAGATAAAAATGCTGTTTATCCACGCACTGTTAATCTGTTTTTCTTTTTTTTATCCACACAGCGAAGATGGCAATTGTTATAAAAATCATTGGAGCAGGTTTACAGCTTTTTGAGGGCTAAGCTCATCATGTGATAGTTTGAGGCATCATTTAATACAGTCCACGGATGACTTGAGTAATTAAAATTGTCAGTGTTTGTCATTAAGAAATAAATGTTGCCTCTTGAAAAGAAAGCTTGGCGCTGGTTTTATTCTGACTCCTAAGTAACTCTGGGTAAATTTGTCAGCAGTTGTCTAATGAACAATTAGACTACGAGCCCGAGTTTTCTATTTAAACAATAGAGTGTGAATTAGTGGTGAACTATAATTTAACAATAAAATGTTTCTGTCGAAGAACTCGAGGGCTAATATTTGTTTTAAGAACATCAAATTTCCGCGGGGCAACTATGGCAACTCCCAGGGGGGGTACTCCGGGATCCAAGTGACGGGGATGTGCGAAGGATTTTTTTGGGGTCGAAATTTTCGATTCCGGGATTTTTTTGGGAAGGAGAATTTGGCAGGTATTTCTTTGGGTGACTTAATTAAAATAGGGGATTTGTTAGGTATTAAAATCAAACTAAAGTGCCTTGGCGCGGCATTGGCAATTAAGGGGTGATTTGACTAGGGATTTTTTTGGCGTTTTTTTTTTTGGTCCGGGGATTTTTTTGGGTAATGTTGGGAGACTTTGGGATTTTTTTGGGTCTTGAGTTTTGCCTCCATTCGATCATCCCCGTCACTTTTATCCCGGAGTACCCCCCCTGGGGGGCAACTATCAGACCGATAGTTCCGATACAGAAACACTCTATTGTCTTTATTGTTCACCACTAAATTTTCTTTCGCGCGCACATACAAAAACAAGCATCGTGAATTATTTTTACTTTTGAGGATAAAAAACTCAATTGAAAGCCGAAATTTAACAAACGAAACAAAACTAGACGAGAAACCCACTAAATGCAGTGAATTTGGTTGGGTTTTTTTGGTCTGCAGGCAGCTTGTTTACAAAAAAACAGTCATGGGCGGGCACTATCGATCCGGGCATTTTTCACGGGAGGGCACTATGGGCTGATAGTGCCCTCCGGCGGACGGGCACTATCGCATCACGTGTTCAATTTAAACCAATCAGAATCGGAGAAAATTTAGTGGTGAACTATAATGTTAAAATAGTGCCCGTCGAAGTAAAATGGCCGAATCGATAGTGCCCGCCCGTGATTTTTTTTTGTAAACAAGCGTAACAAAAAAAAAACCAACCAAATTCACTGTATTTATAGTGGGTTTCTTGTCTGGTTTGCTTCGTTTGTAAAATTTCGGCTTTCAATTGAGTTTTTTATCCTGAAAAGTAAAAAATAATTCACAATGCTTGTTTTTGCATTGGTGTGCGGAAGAAAATGTAGTGGTGAACAATAAAGACAACACAATAATCATCTGCTTTTATGTAATTTAACGCTTAAAACAAACTTCAAAGTAGGTAGAACACTTTCAAGGAAAATAACATTGCGTAATATTGCTGGGAAACCATCTTACTACTTGCTTATTAGGAATAGAATTAGTAAAATACAATAATCATCTGCTTCTATGTAATTTAACGCTTTAAACAAACTTCAAAGTAGGTAGAACACTTTCAAGGAAAATAACATTGCGTAATATTGCTGGGAAACCATCTTACTACTTGCTTATTAGGAATAGAATTAACAAAACACAATAATCATCTGCTTTTATGTAATTTAACGCTTTAAACAAACTTCAAAGTAGGTAGAACACTTTCAAGGAAAATAACATTGTCGTGATATTGCTGGGAAACCATCTTACTATTTGCTTGTAAGGAATAGAATTAGTAAAATGCAATAATCATCTGCTTTTATGTAATTTAACGCTTTAAAGGAGAAGTTCACTCCAGAATGGCCATTTATTTTCTTTACGCCAATAAAAAGTTTATACAAAGATATTGTATTCACCAAAATTTCAGCCTGTAACGTGCGCTATAACCCTACAAAATCTTTCTCTGCAGTAGCCCGAAACTCGACCACAGAACGCCGCCATCTTGGAGCTGATAATGTATGCGTGACGTCAAATAGCTCAGCCTGAAGTTTGGCGGGAAAATTAAATAGTCGAAACTCCTTGTTTCTTTGTAGTGGCTTTTGTTTGCCAAAATCCCTGTTTGTGCAGCTCCGTGTTGCTCAAACAGAGCTCCAGGAGAAACAAAAATCTTTTCAACGTCTTTCAATATCTAAAAGAAAATTGCTCAAGAATGGCTTATAAGAATGGACAAATATTTGTGTGTTCCGAAAACTATACGGAAGACTGCTTCGAAGAAGATCACGTCTCCTACGTGAAAATACCCACACACAAAAAAAGAAAGAGCCAGACGCAATACCAACCAATGATACGTTTATGTTATTTCACTTTTAACTTACGTAATTTCAGGGAGGATTTTTTATCAACCAGAGAAACTCTTCTTGATCAAATATAAGATCGCAACTCCCAAGTGAGCTTTATGTCATTTTTTGTAGTTGACTGACTGAGCTAGAAATGTTTGAATTATTTCATTTTAGATCAAGCAAAATTTTAACTTTACTTATTACTTGTTTGTATCTTTTTCTCTGTCTTTTCCCTTCTATATTTATTTACATAAACAACCCAGTCATAGCATTTTAACAACTTAGCCCGTTTTGTTATTTCTATTATGAGAAGCTAGTTTTTTTTGCCCATTTAAGCAATTTTTGTTCATGCTGTATTTATATATTTTTTTCTGGCAAATAAAATGGTTGTTTTTGTTGTTGATTAAACGTAGGTCCCCGATTAAACGCCGGGTCAAAACTGCTAACTTTTAATTAAACGCCGGGGGCGTTTATTTGTGGTCGAGCAAATCAGTAAATATATTCTCTTAAATAGCACTGCTACGACAAACTGGTACGGGTTGCTACTTTGGTATTTTTTTATAATGTTCAAGGAAACGTCTGGCTTAAAATAACTGGGATGGATGCTGAAAACAAAATGAAACAGCAATGTTCGCGTTCGTGTTGTCATGACTGACGCACTGTCGGTTTATAACAGTGGAGGAGGACGTTTATAACCGGGGAGGACGTTGGCGACATTGCCGTTTATGGACTCATTGGTTGTTTATATTCTGTTTGTAACAAATCTTGATTGCAACATGCACGTGCCGTATGCAATACTGTTACTTTGGTAATAATCATCCTCGGAGACCCAGGAACAGTTTGTCGGGCGGGACGACGAGAAAAATCGTAATTCTCGAAGAATAAATAATAATAAATCAACCTGAAAAAATTACAGATAATTGCACTTCTTTAATAAACACCGGACCCCGATTAAAAACCGGCTTCAAATAAACGTCAGGTTTACCAGGCCAAGTTTGAAATAAACGGCGGGGGTGTTTGATTGGGAAAATACGGTAAGCAAAATGACTATCCTCTATTTTTTCCTTATTCTTTCGCCTCCTTTCGCTTGCATGTCGTTTGAATGGAGTTACAGAAGGAGATTTCTTAAAAATGGTTAGTATTGTGTCTGGCTTTTTCTTTCTTTTGTGGTTATTTCCACGCAGGAGACTGTATCTGTGATCTACTTTGAAGCAGTCTTCCACATAGTTTTCGGAACACACAAATATTTGTGTCCGCTTTTTAGCAATTGTTCTTTTAATTATCGGAAGATGGTGAAAAGAAACACCTCTTTTTGAATTTCTTGGAGCTCTGTTTGAGCAGAATGGAGCTGCACAAACAGGCATTTTGACAAACAAAGGCAATACAAAGAAACAAGGAGTTTCGAGTATTTAAATTTTCCCGCCAAACTTCAGGCTGAGCTCTTTGACGTCACGCATACATTATCAGCTCCAAGATGGCGGCGTTCAGTGGTCGAGTTTTGGGTACTTCAGAGAAAGATTTCGTAGGGTTATAGCGCACGTTGGAGGCTGAAATTTTGGTGAATAACATATCTTTGTATAAACTTATAAATGGCGTAAAGAAAATAAATGGCCATTCTGGAGTGAACTTCTCCTTTAAACAAACTTCAAAGTAGGTAGAGCACTTTCAAGGAAAATAACATTGTCGTGATATTGCTGGGAAACCATCTTACTACTTGCTTGTAAGGAATAGAATTAAAAAAATACAATAATCATATGCTAACAAACTTCAAAGTAGGTAGAACACTTTCAAGGAAAATAGCATTGCGTGATATTGCTGGGAAACTATCTTTCTACTTGCCTATTAGGAATAGAATTAGTACAACACATTTATCATCTATTTTAATGTAGTTTAACGATTAAAGCAAACTTCAAAGTGGGTAGAACACTTTCAAGCTACTTGCTTATACTACTTGCTTATTAGGAATAGAATTAGTACAATACATTTATCATCTGCTTTTATGTAATTTAACGATTAAAGTAAACTTCAAAATTGGTAGAACACTTTCAAAGAAAATAACATTACGTGATATTCCTGGGAAACCATTATACCGCTTGGCTATTAGGTTTGTTATTCTTATCTGTGTAAGTATCATTTTATTGGCATTGAATTGTAATAAATAAAGAACTAGCGAAATACACAATACAATTATCGTCAGCTGTTAGGAAATTTATTCACGCAAGCGGGGCCAATCATTGGATGGCACGATTCAATCGACACTGAACACCAAAAATATGACACATCTGTATGACACATCACCTAGCGATGTTGTTTTTTTAATTTTTTTTTGATGTTCCCCTAAATATTTTTTCCTTTTCTCGATAGTAATTTTTATAACAGAATAAAATGTTCTTTTTTATTTATATGCAACGGGAGCCGCGAAGGAATTGGTCGTTTTTTGTTTATTCATAGCATTTCATTTCTTTAGTTGTAAAGCACTTAAAAACAATTTTCTTCCTTGACAGATGTCATTTTATATCTTATCAGTTGCTAAATGGGGCCTAGTAAAACGCAAAAAGTCGCGGATAACATTCAGTTCTCCACAAAGAGCTAACCAGTAACGAAGGCTTACTACAGAAGAACGTGAAAAACTAAACGACAAAGCCACATTCTGGTGAGTCATGTTTGAAGCTTGTTTAAAAGATTAACAGCTGATTAACAAAGTTGCTCGCTTTTTTGCATAATGCCAAACGAGTACATGAGGAAAGTTCCTTCCGAAAGCAGTTCCTTTTCGTATAAGAAACATACAATAAGGTTGTAAAACATATTTAATCATAGAACGGCGAGTCACAGAGAAAGAAAATAATTATTGTAAAATCGTTTTTCTTCAAGCTCAGTGAAAACAATTTCACACAAGGTTTTCTTTTTTTGGTCACTGTGAGTCACTGTGACTCTTCAGTCCAAACTTTATCGAACTAGAAACGATTTCTGCTTAACTTTTCTTTTCCTCTTTATAATGAAGTTTAAGAACCCGCACCAAAGAAGACCTTGCTATAAAAGTTTTAATGCTACTTGAAATAGAAAGAAGTATTCCTTTAATTATAAACAAGAGTAGTAAGGATAAAGTACAAAATTAAATCCCTAATTTTAATTTTAGACAAGTGATACCGCGGTGAGTAGCACGCAACGTTTTCTTCCAGGTGTTTTTTAAGACAAATCCTATAACTAAAAGTTTTTGTAACCGAAAATAAAATTATTTAACTATGTTAAGTACTGCAGTAAAATATTTTGCCCAGGTAATCTGTAATGTTTAAACTTTTTTAACGTTCGGCTTGAATACTGTAGTTAAATATTCAGTGCGTTCCTTGCAGTCTGTTGCGATGTAACACACAGGTTTTCTATCGCCAGCACTACGTGAAATTAGGGCTATTTACGAAAAAACCTTAGTTTCTACAAGTATCTCAAAAGAGTTTCCCGAATTTATCTGTTTGCTGGGTTTACCAATTTCTATAGGCATGGATGCTCCGCTCCGCTATTAAAACAAACGAAGCCAAAAAATAAAACAAATCTTGTATTTAGAACATGATGTTGGCTTTTGTAGAGAAAACTTAAAAAAAAAAAAAAACAGAATTACCAAAGTTAAAAACAGATTATAGACACGGTTGAAGTGTAAATAAAATAAAAATAGTTGCTTTATTTTATATTTTAGGTACATTATTGATGTGTGTGGATCAAACGGTTTAAAATCGTACTCACTGAAATGTCCTCTAAGAAAAGCTCATCTGACTGTTATGGCGTCCAGTAGGAAGTCCAGTCAAGGGAGTTTTATATATTGACTTTTGGGTGATACCTAATCTACTAACTTCCTTTTAGAGAACCTCAGAGCTTCAAGATGAAACAAGGATTTGCTGTGTTTGTCTTTGCCCTTTGCCTGTTGGCTGCTTCTGCCATGCCGTATGAGTTTATGTATGAGTTTATGTTTATGTTTTATTATTGAATATAATTATGATGACGAAACATCACCATCAATAAGCCAGCTCACTAACATTATATAGTATCGTTTTTTCATGGCCAAGAGCTTGTTTCATTATCTTGAAATATGAAGAAAAACAGAAGATAAAAAAATTAATGAAAGCAAAGAAATATAAACTTGAGAGAGGCAAATTCTAACTAGAATGACAATTTTGAACTTTTGACAGTACATCTAATTGCAATAACGTTGTCATAGAAAAAAGCAAAATGGAAAAAAGACAAATAGGAATTAATTAGGCATTAACATGATATGGTTGAAATTCGCCTGATGAAACGGTCTCAAAATGCCTAATATACACGTAAATCAAATAATCTTCTAACACTTTAACAATAGAGAAGTTTTCAATTGAGTGTCGTAAAACCAAAACAAAGGTTATTACTCTGGCCAATCACAAAGGACACAGACAATCCAGTGAACCAATCAAAACTCGAAGCAAATACATGTAGCTGGTATGAAGCGCGGGAAAACGTGCGCGAGCGAGTCACGATTGGTTTTGGTTTTACTACTGATTGGCTGAGAAAGTGGCGCGAGATTTTTAAGCCAATCACTAAGCGTAGTAATGCAAAACCAAAGTAAACGCAATTTACTTTCGACACTCAAGTGTAATCTGCTCTATAAACTCGTGAGTTTCCTGTAAATGCCACCAGCTATGATGATAAGCTAATTAATTTCTATTTGGCTTTTCTCATTTTCCTTTTTAATATGACAACGTTATTGCAATTAAGTGTATATCACGAAGTTGAATGTGATGCACTTAAATCCACTTTTTTCTCAAGGAATGCTGCATTTATTTTTAAACTAGCTGTTCTTGTTTCCTTTTTTGAATCTTTTTATTCAATTTAGGTACATATTGGGTTGCGTTTGGCAGAAACAGAAAAGGGGAGGTCTTTATGTTTAAGAGAAGCTTTCGGCGTTTGTTTACCAGAGATGAGGGTTGTTTTGGGATAATCATATCACAAGCGAAGTGTTTTCAATTGCAATAAAATATTTCGGGTTCTAGTTTTGTCGATATTAGGCCATTTTTATGTACCTACAGCTTAAAGTCTTCTAAAAAGAGATCGTCTTGGTTATGTTTTCAGACAACAAGACATGAAGGACGACAACAAGATTGAAAAGGAGGTAAATTTAGCCGATATGATAGTTATGAAGAGAAATGAAGAAAATAGAATGGAAAGAGAAAAGAAGAAAAAGGACAAATTAGCAGTAAATAGTCAGCCCGGGGGGGTACTCAAAAAGGTTTTATACGGGGAGGCTCCGCCCCGAGCTCTGACCCCTTACCCTTATACCATTTGGCATAGACTTAGAACAGGACTTTTCTTTTATGATGAATAATTTTATGGTTTTCTTTGTGTTATATTATTGCCCCTCTTGCCAATTAAGGGGTAATTTGACAAGAGATTTTTTGGGGGGTTATTTTTGGTCCAGGGAATTTTTTGGGTAATGTCAGAAGACTTAGGGATTTTTTTGGGTCCTGAGTTTTTACTCCATTCAATCATCCCCGTCATTTACAAGCCGGAGTACCCCCCCCCCCTCCTGGGGGCGCCAACAAGGCGGTTAGAACCTGAGTGCAATACTTGCAAGAGACCTTGCTCAGGTGGATGACGGGTTGTTTGTCATTTTTTTCTTTCGTTTCCACAGCCGGTAAAAAGAGGTGGAACAGAATGTGGATACGGCCGACCCTGTGATATCTGGTTTACCTGGTAAGTTGGCATCACTAATGCACTTGATTCCTTTTACGAGAGGCGCGGTGGCCTGACAGTACGTAAGCGGGCTGGATTCCGGATCGCGCGGTCCGGGATCCAGCCCAGGCCGAGTTCATTGTGTTGTGCTGTTGGGTATGACACTTAACTCTCACAGTACCTCTGTTCAACCAGGTGTAGAAATGAGTACCGGTGAATTTACTGCTGGGGGTAACCCTCCGATGGACTAAGATGCCATCCAGAGGGGACTAGAATACTTCATGTTACGGAAATCGAAATGAGCTCCGGCCTGATGGGCCACTAGGCCCGTATGCAGACTTTACCTTACTCTTATTGGTGGTAGTAGTCTGCGAGAAGAGGAGCGAAAAAACGCAAGAAGGGCTGGAGAAGGGGCCAACCTCTTCTTTTTTACCGTTTATTTGTGCTTTTGCCTCTGGGAGCAGTGAAGCACTCTCATGGATCTGAGAGAAATAAGTCACCATTACCCTCAACCATAGCCAGTTTTCCTTTAGCCAGTCATTATGCAATGGATTAAAACTCCACAAAAAATGATGAAACTACAACTTCGAGTATAAATTGTCGGCAAAAGAACTTTGAACTTGAAGTAATATGTACATCGCGTATCGTACATCGTCCATCCCAGAAACTTACGAAAGCGAAATTTAAGTTATAATAACTTTCCTTTAAAAGCTGATCTAGAGAATCCCCATACCAAAATCTCACAAAAGCTTGCCGCACTTATAAACATCGCTCTATTTGCACTTAACTGAACAGGTTAACTGTATATAAAAATGTTGTTTATCCACACACTGTGTCACTGTTAACCTGTTTTTCTTTTTATTTCCACACAGCCACAATGGCTATTGTATTACTGGTCCAAGGAAAAGGTTTACAGATTTTTTTGTTTGAGGGCTAAGCTCATCATGTGATAATTTGAGGCATCATTTAAATACAGTCCACAGATGACTTGACTAATTAAAATTGTGTTTGTCATTAACAAATAAATGTTGCCTCTTGAAAAGGAAGCTTGGCGCTTGTTTTATTCTGACTCCTAAGTAACTGGGTAAATTTTCCATTAGTTGTCTAATTTAGAATAGTTTAAGTTTCACAAGCACGAGAAAAGGCACTAGTTTTAACATAAATTTCGGGTTCTCGTTTTGTCGATATTAGGTCAATCTATGTACCTACAGCTTAAAGTCTTCTAAAAAGAGATCGTCTTGGTTATGTTTTCAGACAACAAGAGATGAAGGACGACAACAAGATTGAAAAGGAGGTAAATTGAGCCCATATTTATTTTTGCATCAACTCCTTCAGTTGCTGTACGGGAGGGGGGGGGGGTAGGGTACTCCCTATAATAGCCTGTACGGGGAGGCTCCGCCCGAAAGGGGTACATTTTTCAGGCTTCAGGTATATAAAAGGGTAGGGATTTCACAAGTTTAGGTATACGAAAGGGTATGGAAATCTGTCATTTAGGTTTTTGAAAGGGCCTTTTATTAAAATATTTCGAACAGATGCAATTTATGGCTGTATTACCCGGTATTAAGCGCTACTTAAAAATGACAAGAAAACGTCATGTTTTAAGTCTATACCATGACTTTCAGGTATATGAAAGGAGTACTTTTTTTACATTAAAAGGTATACAAAAGGGGTACAATTTCTGGCAAAATGGTATATAAAAGGGTAAGGGGTAAGAGCTTGGGGCGGAGCTTCCCCGTACAAAACTTTTTTGGGTGAATTTATGCAGTGAATTTGGTTGGGTTTTTTTGTTTGCAGGCACGCTTGTTTACAAAAAAATGCACGGGTGCGCTCGGCAGGGCACTATGGGCTGATAGTGCCCTCCGGCGCGCGGGCACTATCGCGTCACGTGTTCAATTTAAACCAATCAGAATCGGAGAAAATTTAGTGATGAACTATAAGGGCTGATAGTGCCCTCCGGCGGACGGCCACTATCGCATCACGTGTTCAATTTAAACCAATCAGAATCGGAGAAAATTTAGTGGTGAACTATAATGTTAAAATAGTGCCCGTCGAAGTAAAATGGCCGAATCGATAGTGCCCGCCCGTGAATTTTTTTGTAAACAAGAAAAACTGCAGACAAAAAAACCCAACCAAATTCACTGTATTTAGTGGGTTTCTTGTCTGGTTTGCTTCGTTTGTAAAATTTCGGCTTTCAATTGAGTTTTTTATCCTGAAAAGTAAAAAATAATTCACAATGCTTGTTTTTGCATTGGTGTGCGGAAGAAAATGTAGTGGTGAACAATAAAGACAACACAATAATCATCTGCTTTTATGTAATTTAACGCTTAAAACAAACTTCAAAGTAGGTAGAACACTTTCAAGGAAAATAATATTGCGTAATATTGCTGGGAAACCATCTTACTACTTGCTTATTAGGAATAGAATTAGTAAAATACAATAATCATCTGCTTCTATGTAATTTAACGCTTTAAACAAACTTCAAAGTAGGTAGAACACTTTCAAGGAAAATAACATTGCGTAATATTGCTGGGAAACCATCTTACTACTTGCTTGTAAGGAATAGAATTAGCAAAACACAATAATCATCTGCTTTTATGTAATTTAACGCTTAAATCAAACTTCAAAGTAGGTAAAATACGTTCCAGGAAAATAACATTGTCGTGATATTGATGGGAAACCATCTTACTACTTGCTTGTAAGGAATAGAATTAGCAAAACACAATAATCATCTGCTTTTATGTAATTTAACGCTTAAATCAAACTTCAAAGTAGGTAAAACACGTTCAAGGAAAATAACATTGTCGTGATATTGATGGGAAACCATCTTACTACTTGCTTGTAAGAAATAGAATTAGCAAAACACAATAATCATCTGCTTTTATGTAATTTAACGCTTAAATCAAACTTCAAAGTAGGTAAAACACGTTCAAGGAAAATAACATTGTCGTGATATTGATGGGAAACCATCTTACTACTTGCTTATTAGGAATAGAATTAGCAAAACACAATTATCATCTGCTTTTATGTAATTTAAGGCTTAAAACAAACTTCAAAGTAGGTAGAACACTTTCAAGAAAAATAACATTGTATGATATTCCTGGGAAAACATCTTACTACTTGCTTATTAGGAGTAGAATTAGTAAAATACAACTAGTAGTAATTGGAAATTAGGGGAGTGCGTTCGGTAGGGTGGGGTGATGGGGGGGGGGGGGGGGGAAGGGAAAGCTGGAGGCAAGGGGTGGGAGTATGATATTATGTTTTCATATTTTCTTGATATTTGAGGTCTGTTTGTGATGTACAAACTACAATGAAAAGTCCATGCAGAAAATGTGACATTGTCTAGCTGAAACCTGATCTGCTTGTACCAACCCATCTTTCTAAACCATAAGAGAAGAATAAAGCCTTTTGATTGTGCCAAGAAAAGTGGCTAAAGGTCTTTCATGAATCCAAATAGAGTAGAATATATATCAAGAAGATACTCTGGAAAATGTTCGTATAGTTATTTGTAATATATACTAACAGTAACAAAAGACTACTTAACTGAAATGTACACGTAGACACATTTTGATACCAATGATAAAATACAATAGATCTAGAGGTAACTCAACAGTAATATAAAATGGTGCACAACTTGAAATAGTCTGCATTCAGCTTGTCAATGCTTAGTGGCCGAAGGGAATATATTGGTGTATTATAGAGTCTCACAAGTCTGTACGCAGAGACTGAAGTTGAATCGGTTGAGCAAAGCAGCTGAGTTGACACATCACAACTCGGTGTCATCACCGTGGGCGAACCACTACACAGCTTTCTCATTTTCTGATAAGTAGCTTTAGTCATATTTGCCACTGATGCTCCGAATAATATATGTAGATACAACTTCACTTAAGCACACACAAAAGCACAGTCGAAAGTACATGGATTACCAGCTCTGAGCCTGTTATCCTATCATCGCTGTTGTTGTGTTTTTGCGAGACACAAAAATACCAGTTCCCGCCGCGTCGCTGCGAAGAAGCTCATATAATTTTTCACGAACGGACACTATTTTAAAGACGTTTGGTGGCGGACTAAAACTCTACTTCCCTGGACAAAACCCTGTTATGCTTTCCACATCTTTGTGCGATTCCAAAATGGACGCCATATTGAAAGATCACGAAGCACCAACCTCGTACCCAGGGCCTCTCTCCTTTTCCCAAGCACATGGCATGGAGATGACGTCATTCGCCCCTGAAAAATTTTCTGGGGCGGCCAAATTGATGACCATACAAAGATAGCCCAAAAAACTCGACTACAAACGGATTAGGACAGCGTTCTCCTTCGTCGAACGCAATAATCATCTGCTTTTATGTAATTTAACGCTTAAAACAAACTTCAAAGTAGGTAGAGCACTTTCAAGGAAAAACTTCGTCGTGATATTGCTGGGAAACTATCTTTCTACTTGCCTATTAGGAATAGAATTAGTACAACACATTTATCATCTATTTTAATGTAGTTTAACGATTAAAGCAAACTTCAAAGTGGGTAGAACACTTTCAAGCTACTTGCTTATACTACTTGCTTATTAGGAATAGAATTAGTACAATACATTTATCATCTGCTTTTATGTAATTTAACGATTAAAGTAAACTTCAAAATTGGTAGAACACTTTCAAAGAAAATAACATTACGTGATATTCCTGGGAAACCATTATACCGCTTGGCTATTAGGTTTGTTATTCTTATCTGTGTAAGTATCATTTTATTGGCATTGAATTGTAATAAATAAAGAACTAGCGAAATACACAATACAATTATCGTCAGCTGTTAGGAAATTTATTCACGCAAGCGGGGCCAATCATTGGATGGCACGATTCAATCGACACTGAACACCAAAAATATGACACATCTGTATGACACATCACCTAGCGATGTTGTTTTTTTAATTTTTTTTTGATGTTCCCCTAAATATTTTTTCCTTTTCTCGATAGTAATTTTTATAACAGAATAAAATGTTCTTTTTTATTTATATGCAACGGGAGCCGCGAAGGAATTGGTCGTTTTTTGTTTATTCATAGCATTTCATTTCTTTAGTTGTAAAGCACTTAAAAACAATTTTCTTCCTTGACAGATGTCATTTTATATCTTATCAGTTGCTAAATGGGGCCTAGTAAAACGCAAAAAGTCGCGGATAACATTCAGTTCTCCACAAAGAGCTAACCAGTAACGAAGGCTTACTACAGAAGAACGTGAAAAACTAAACGACAAAGCCACATTCTGGTGAGTCATGTTTGAAGCTTGTTTAAAAGATTAACAGCTGATTAACAAAGTTGCTCGCTTTTTTGCATAATGCCAAACGAGTACATGAGGAAAGTTCCTTCCGAAAGCAGTTCCTTTTCGTTTAAGAAACATACAATAAGGTTGTAAAACATATTTAATCATAGAACGGCGAGTCACAGAGAAAGAAAATAATTATTGTAAAATCGTTTTTCTTCAAGCTCAGTGAAAACAATTTCACACAAGGTTTTCTTTTTTTGGTCACTGTGAGTCACTGTGACTCTTCAGTCCAAACTTTATCGAACTAGAAACGATTTCTGCTTAACTTTTCTTTTCCTCTTTATAATGAAGTTTAAGAACCCGCACCAAAGAAGACCTTGCTATAAAAGTTTAAATGCTACTTGAAATAGAAAGAAGTATTCCTTTAATTATAAACAAGAGTAGTAAGGATAAAGTACAAAATTAAATCCCTAATTTTAATTTTAGACAAGTGATACCGCGGCGAGTAGCACGCAACGTTTTCTTCCAGGTGTTTTTTAAGACAAATCCTATAACTGAAAGTTTTTGTAACCGAAAATAAAATTATTTAACTATGTTAAGTACTGCAGTAAAATATTTTGCCCAGGTAATCTGTAATGTTTAAACTTTTTTAACGTTCGGCTTGAATACTGTAGTTAAATATTCAGTGCGTTCCTTGCAGTCTGTTGCGATGTAACACACAGGTTTTCTATCGCCAGCACTACGTGAAATTAGGGCTATTTACGAAAAAACCTTAGTTTCTACAAGTATCTCAAAAGAGTTTCCCGAATTTATCTGTTTGCTGGGTTTACCAATTTCTATAGGCATGGATGCTCCGCTCCGCTATTAAAACAAACGAAGCCAAAAAATAAAACAAATCTTGTATTTAGAACATGATGTTGGCTTTTGTAGAGAAAACTTAAAAAAAAAAAAAACAGAATTACCAAAGTTAAAAACAGATTATAGACACGGTTGAAGTGTAAATAAAAATAAAAATAGTTGCTTTATTTTATATTTTAGGTACATTATTGATGTGTGTGGATCAAACGGTTTAAAATCGTACTCACTGAAATGTCCTCTAAGAAAAGCTCATCTGACTGTTATGGCGTCCAGTAGGAAGTCCAGTCAAGGGAGTTTTATATATTGACTTTTGGGTGATACCTAATCTACTAACTTCCTTTTAGAGAACCTCAGAGCTTCAAGATGAAACAAGGATTTGCTGTGTTTGTCTTTGCCCTTTGCCTGTTGGCTGCTTCTGCCATGCCGTATGAGTTTATGTATGAGTTCATGTTTATGTTTTATTATTGAATATAATTATGATGACGAAACATCACCATCAATAAGCCAGCTCACTAACATTATATAGTATCGTTTTTTCATGGCCAAGAGCTTGTTTCATTATCTTGAAATATGAAGAAAAACAGAAGATAAAAAAATTAATGAAAGCAAAGAAATATAAACTTGAGAGAGGCAAATTCTAACTAGAATGACAATTTTGAACTTTTGACAGTACATCTAATTGCAATAACGTTGTCATAGAAAAAAGCAAAATGGAAAAAAGACAAATAGGAATTAATTAGGCATTAACATGATATGGTTGAAATTCGCCTGATGAAACGGTCTCAAAATGCCTAATATACACGTAAATCAAATAATCTTCTAACACTTTAACAATAGAGAAGTTTTCAATTGAGTGTCGTAAAACCAAAACAAAGGTTATTACTCTGGCCAATCACAAAGGACACAGACAATCCAGTGAACCAATCAAAACTCGA
>NC_135768.1:21594428-21774428 GCF_052425735.1 Oculina patagonica
AATATTTCCGTAGGTTTATCTGGCCGCCAATCAATGGCTTCTGTCCCGCCGTCAGTTGTATCTACCAAGGAGACAACCAATTACGCGCGGTTGTGTCGTCTTCTAGTGGATGTGGGGTCCCAGGCCTTGAGGGACACCTTTGATAGCATACACCCTCCAGCAGAACTCCACCTTGTTCTAGGACGCCACCCAGTACATGCGAAGCTGCAGTCCTTTAGAGCAAGAGGAATCCTGAATCCTACACAATGGGGAAAGTTATACCCGACTATTCCTTCATCTGTTTCATCAGCAAGCTTTGACATGACGCTTCTGATGGTACTACTGAGGAATATATGTGGCTTGATTCCTCCCGTCACTGGCTGGGACAGTCTTCCTTCTGCTGCTGATGTGAGTATCGAAGCTAACATAGCCAGGGTGAAGTTCTACATAAATACTGTTTACGGCCATGCCAGCCAAGCTTCTGTGGACGATGCAACCTTCGACACCCACTGGCAGAATATCAGTAACACGCTTGTAGCACTGGGAGGAGCGAGTAATGGAGAAGTTATCAATAAGCTCAAGAATGAGTGTATGGATCCCGAGTTGGACGAACACTACAAAGAGCAGCTAGCACAGTGGAAAAAAGATGAGGACAGAATTACAGAGAAACTTGAAGACATAAAAGGTTTGTTAAATTTAACCTGAAGACCAGCGAAAAAAACAATTATAAATGAAAACAAAAAATGGGTGGAGACAACAAAGCGTAAGGGAGTGAAGTATGCTTCTGATACTGGTGAAAGTTGCATCAATTAACCACACACACAAAGTTAGTTACGTTGTTGCATTACTTACCCTCTCCCCTTTTCACTGAAGAATTTGCTTCCTTTTAGTTCACTCTCCACGACGCATTGCAAAAGAGAGCGAGACAGGATTCGGGCTAAAAATGGAAACCGAAGACTTGGTGAGTAGACTCAGTTAGCCGGGTATTACAATACGTAACCTTCCTGGCCTGCCACGCTTGCGCCTGTCTTCAGATTTCCGATACAGTGCTGTCCTGGTGATGGGCTCATTTTCATTTGTGATAACGTGGTCAATCCACCACTCTTCCAGAACCTCTCCACTTGCACTTGCTGACCACTAGAATAGGTAGGCAATAGCGCCTCGTTTCAGCCGTAACTAAGGCCAGTTTTCCCGTACATGGTACTGGTACTCATATTCCAGAAACCCATTTTTGTCTTAGTACTTCGGTGCTTAGGATTTCCATCTTCCTGTCAGTGGCTTTCTTATGGTTTTCACCACTGCCATTCATCCCTGTTATTTGAGGTGACTCCGAAAGGCCGTAGCACACAGTTGTAGTTGCATCCTATGTTGCTGTTTCCGTAACAGTTTTTTTTTACAGGTTGGGGTTGTTAGCCTGTGGAGGGCAACGGGATCACTCTCTGTCAGGCCCCTACCCTCTGACCTGTCGCACATGGGTGACCCTGTCGGGAGTACAAGACTCCAGCCCCATAGCTATCCAGGTTGTGGGGATGCACAAACAACCCACAATAACAAAGTGATCCCACAAGGGAAGACACTTCAATGCTTTAATTCAACTCGACGCCATCCTCGCTGTAAATAACTCAAAGAATAATCATATTAGCGCCCGGCTTTTGAACTATCTCAATCAGATAGAATGACATCGAACAAAGTAAATCGAACGGTTGAACTATATAGTTTTGTTTTTGGTCCTCAAATGAAATTGAACTCGGAGGTTATTTCCAAACGAAATCGAACGAAATGAAATTTGATTCGATTTAGTCAGGTTTAGCTCCATTTCGTCAGGAGACCCATAGAACTCGTACAGCTGTAATTGGTAACAAAGCAACAAAGTTGCCATCATCTAATCGCACTCTGCTGTATCATTATGCGCTGTGGCTAGCTAAGCTCAAGAATAAAAAAGAAAGTAAGTAAGCGTACAAAGAGAGGGATCAAACTTCAGCATTTACAATCAATTGTAATTTTGTTGAACACAATCGAACCATTAAGGTTACTTGCACAAAAAATGACAGTCGGGAGATAGAGCTGGAATGAAGATAATTCAACTTCAGGGTTTGTGCAAACAAAAATTTAATAAAAGCTCCTTAGAACAGTTACCACCCAGGTAAGTAAGTTTAGAAGAAGTTCCAGTTGTGTCAGTGGAGGACGTTTTCTTAAACAGAATAAATTATAAAATAGATATCGTCAGTGGCGCTGTAAATCTTCGGCTGCTTCCTCGGAGTAGCCATTGTTAAGGTCTCACGTAGCGCTTCTCCCAATACGGAAGGGTACTTAAATAATACTGCGTTGTTCACTGATACCAAAACATTGACAAACTGTTAATTTATTTACAGACGTATGATGATGGCTCCTACATTTATCCTATAGGAAGAGAAACGGTTTTGAAATTTGAACCACGAAGCAAAAGTAATCCATTCCGATATCCTCGATCCCTTGCATCTCGTCGACCTCGACTACGTCCCACAGATGAAAGCTCTCAAGCATCTGGAGGTCAGTATAAATGACGAAAACATAGGCAGTAGGCAAGGATGAAGGGATGAGAGTTGTGCGAGACAGTTAACACTGGAGTCATGGAAAGAAATGACGTAATCTCAAGAGTGTTTCTTCCTTATTCTACTGCAACTCTGATGTGCCGGCTAAACGAGAAAAAAATACCGTTCTCTCAAAAATTACAGCATGTTCAAATTCGGCGGCGAAAGTTTGCCACCGATAGTTTAATTGTTAACCAACTCTCGTCGATTTGTTCCCATTTGATCCTGACTTATCTAAATACAGTAAGTTTAAAAAAAATGCTGAGAGTTACAAATAATGTGGGATGGCGTAACAGACAAGTAAAGTTTCTTATGCAAGGCGCAACGCTACCTTAACAAGAAAATACATGCTGTTTGGTCAACTAATTTTAAAATGAAGTCTGTGGCTGAGCAAGCGGTCTCCTTGCTCGAACAACAGGTGTCCACAGGCCGCCATAATGTCAGCTTTTATTCATTTAGAAAAAAGTGAGGTGGTAAAAGATTTTTTCTTATTCGAAAATTAAGGCACTAGCATAGCGTAGATTTTCGTTGAAGTAAGAGTTTTCTTTCTTTCAGTCCACCCTTTAATACCACACATTTCAAGAGAAAGCCCCACAGGATATGAGCTGCAAGTGGAAACCTCAGAATTGGTAAGCAGACTCTGTAACCCGGCTAGTTATACCAGGCACGATTTACGTTTTGAATTTTTGTGTAAGCCCTGCTGTAAGCCGGCTTACAGGCTTACACGATTAATTATCACCTGTGCCAAGATTACGAGATGGAAAAAAGTAAATTGGTAGCTTTCTTGTCTGAGGTTAGGTTAGGGATTCGTCTGTTGCCATGGCAACCAATTTATCTTTTCCCAATTTCCCCCAAAAATCCTTAGTTCGAAATCTTATTCTAGCCCACATGGAATTACAGGCTTACAGGCTTACAGGCTTACAGGCTTACAGGCTTACAGGCTTACAGGCTTACAGGCTTACAGGCTTACAGGCTTACAGGCTTTCAGGCTTACAGGCTTACAGGCTTACAGAGTTACAGGCTTACAGAGTTACAGGCTTACAGGCTTACAGAGTTACAGGCTTACAGGCTTACAGAGTTACAGGCTTACAGGCTTACAGAGTTACAGGCTTACAGGCTTACAAGCTTGCAGAGGTACTGGCTTACAGGCTTACAGGCTTACAGGCTTACAGAGTTACAGGCTTACAGGCTTACAGAGTTACAGGCTTACAGGCTTACAGAGTTACAGGCTTACAGGCTTACAAGCTTACAGGCTTACAGGCTTACAGGCTTACAGGCTTACAGGCTTACAGAGTTACAGGCTTACAGGCTTACAGAGTTACAGGCTTACAGGCTTACAAGCTTGCAGAGTTACAGGCTTACAGGCTTACAGGCTTACAGGCTTACAGAGTTACAGGCTTACAGAGTTACAGGCTTACAGGCTTACAGCGTTACAGGCCTACAGAGTTACAGGCTTACAGGCTTACAAGCTTGCAGAGTTACAGGCTTACAGGCTTACAGGCTTACAGAGTTACAGGCTTACAGGCTTACAGGCTTACAGAGTTACAGGCTTACAGGCTTACAGAGTTACAGGCTTACAGGCTTACAGGCTTACAGAGTTACAGGCTAACAGGCTTACAGGCTTACAGGCTTACAGGCTTACAGGCTTACAGAGTTACAGGCTTACATGCTTACAGGCTTACAGGCTTACAGGCTTACAGGCTTACAGGCTTACAGGCTTACAGGCTAACAGGCTTACAGGCTTACAGAGTTACAGGCTTACAGGCTTACAGGCTTACAGGCTTACAGGCTTACAGTCTTACAGGCTTACAGGCTTACAGGCTTACAGAGTTACAGGCTTACATGCTTACAGGCTTACAGGCTTACAGGCTTACAGGCTTACAGGCTTACAGGCTTACAGGCTTACATGCTTACAGGCTTACAGGCTTACAGGCTTACAGGCTTACAGGCTTACAGGCTTACAGGCTTACAGGCTTACAGGCTTACAGGCTTACAGGCTTACAGGCTTACAGGCTTACAGGCTAACAGGCTTACAGAGTTACAGGCTTACAGGCTTACAGGCTTACAGGCTTACAGGCTTTCAGGCTTACAGGCTTACAGGCTTACAGGCTTACAGGCTTACAGGCTTACAGGCTTACAGAGTTACAGGCTTACAGAGTTACAGGCTTACAGAGTTACAGGCT
Organism: Oculina patagonica; assembly: GCF_052425735.1. NCBI lineage: Eukaryota > Metazoa > Cnidaria > Anthozoa > Scleractinia > Oculinidae > Oculina > Oculina patagonica. The sequence continues at coordinate 21,599,161 of NC_135768.1, forward strand.
TACAGGCTTACAGAGTTACAGGCTTACAGGCTTACAGGCTTACAGAGTTACAGAATATATACGTATATAAAGAAAATACACGCACTAATAATATATAAAAGATGAGGAAAAAAGTAATAATAATAATAATAATAATATAAAATAAAAATGAAATAAAAGTAGTAATTATAATAAACTTAAGCTAACTTTCATATAACGATTAAAAGATATAACAGATCACTGTTCAGAGCGTCTATTAAGGCCATTAGGTTCAAGAGTTTTGCCTCGGTCTATAAGATATGCTTCTCTTGCTTTACGACGAGAAGTACTTTTAGTGGGTAGCAATTCAAGAGGAACTATAGACATGTCTGATGTGCAGTGACCTGGCATGTTGAAATGAGTAGGGACTGCAGTGGCTGCTTTCTTGTGCCTTGGATTATTGCTGGCCTGCCTGTGCTCAGTGAAACGTTCCCGAAGAGTACGTTTTGTTTCTCCTACATATTGTTTATTACATCTTTTACATTCTATCATATATACAAGGTTAGTTGAGTTGCATGTTATGTGATGTTTAATCTGTCTGACTTCGTTAGTACTGCTGAAGGTATATGTAGTTTTGCTATCTCAGTTCGATGTGGGGCAAGTGAGGCATCCATGATTTGAGTTATACAGCGGAAGGTGCCGGGTGGCAGCTGACTGCATTGGTGAGGGCTTTTAAGTTTCGCTCGGACGAGTAAATCTCGAAGGTTGGGAGAGCGCCGGTAAGATACCACGAGTGTTTCTTTGAAGATTTCTCTACAGTTGGAAGAGGAGTTAAGAAGAGGTTGTTTGTTGTGAAGTATTTTCTGAATGTTACGAAGTGCTGGATTACTAAAGGAACACTATCAGATCGTGTTTCGCGAGTGTGTTCCTGCAAAGACTCTTCCCGTGATACCAGGCGTGCTCTGTCGATTTGCTCTGAAATAAAGCGTTGTTTGTAGTCTCTTTTAACTATATATTGCTGAAGTTCTTTAACGCGATGTTCAAAAAAGTTTTCAGTGGATAAGATTCGGCGTAGACGTAGAGCAAGACTGTAAAGGATTGATCGTTTTGTATGATATGGATGACTTGAGGTGCATGTTCAATAACTACTAATGCTTATCTGTAGGTTTAGAGTATAGGTCGGTTTCTATTTTTCCATTGTTGAGGTGAATGTTGACGTCGAGAAACGGAATGGAGTTGGTCGATCGTTCACTGGTGAATTTTATAGTGTGGTGGATATTGTTAAGATGTTTTATGAAATCATCAAGCTTGTCTTCTCCCAATGTCCAGATCATAAAAATATCGTCAATATACCTCCACCAAATAAAAGGTTTGTCCGGGTACGAATCAAGTGCCTTTGTTTCAAAATCGCCCATGAATAAGTTGGCAAATGCTGGGGCCATTCTTGTTCCCATCGCTGTATCGAATAATGCGTATCAGGTCACAGATAGCTTCAGTGCGTATATCTTTTTGAGATCTTGCTTCTAAGGCTTTTCTATAGGCATTCATATTTTTCATTAGTAGGGATGTTTGTGTAAAGCGAGGAGATAACTAAGGTAAAAAGGATAGCGTTCGGAGCTAGGGAGTCCATAAATAAATATAAGAGAGTCCAAAAATGTCTTGACGGACTACTCAAAGATAAAGCTATAGATAAGAACACTTATAAATATCTTTCTCCCGTCAATCCCAGACCTGGCCGCTTCTATATAATTATTACCTAAACTACATAAACAAGGGCATCCTGAAAGACCTATCGTTTTAGCAAACGGACATCCTACTGAAAAAATCTCTGAATACGTCAGTTATCATCTCAATCCTCTGGTGCAGACACTACCATCGTATATCAAAAATACTACACATCTTCTTAACAAACTCAAACAAATCACTGATCTCCCTCCTACGTCAGTTACCATAGAAACTTCAATTTATTAAAATTCATGAGGATTTTTTTTTTTTTTGTCTGTTTGCCATGTTTTATCAGCAGATACCATGATTTTATGTGGTACCAACTTGTTTATCCAGCACAAGAGTTGTGTCGTTTCGAATTAGTAGGACTCTAAAGTTTTCGGCTCCTCCTGGCAAAGAACACATTTTAACCAGTCAATAGTTTGAGGGATCGACATGTTCGTCTCGTATCTGCAAATGAACCCATTTCCTCACTTCTCTGTGCAAATTGACCGTTCTATATTATAATAGTTTTTTCAGTGGCTGCGCCGAGTCGTCTGCACAAAATTAAGAACAACATTTACGCCGTAAACTTGTACCTACCGCGAACTACGAAAAAGTCTAGAAACAGCATGAGCAGACTATTTGCAAATTAGGGCCGACATTCATATACTAAGGCTCTGTAAAAAGGGAGGAAAAAACAACTTCAGTCCTTATTTAAACATATTTTATTTGTAAATGTAATAAACGTGCATTGCTTTTCGAAAATAGCGAGAAAACGTACTTCGCGGGAGTCACTTGTCTGAAAATTTCATTTTCTGCTAACTAGCTGAAATATGAAAATGGAACTTGGCACCATATCAGACACTGGCCACTATGTAATTGTTTTTAGTATATACACACTCAGTGATCTTGGTGTTTCAAGCAATCTGATTAGTTCGCTATCTCGGGCTAATGAGCATTATTCACTCCGTAGGGAGTGAATAAAGCCCCGGTCAAACGGTCATGATAGTTGATGATAGTTGATGAGAGTTCCAACTATCACGCGCGTTTGAACACGAACTATCATGCACTATCATCAACTATCACCAACTATCACGCAGTTTGGACGTGTTCAAATTCGACATGATAGTTGATGATAGTTTTTACCGTTTGATCGCGGGGATGATAGTGCATGATAGTTTATCGGTCAGTGGTTTGGCCAAAGACGGGCTCAATCCAAGATTCATGGCTTCCGCAAAGGAAATTCTATCGTTCGGTAAAGAAGAAAGCCGACATTTAGATTAATATTTGGACTATAGTGAAGCTGAAAACGAGAAAGTGAGTGGGAAGAAGAAGAGTAAAAAACAGCGTCGAGAAAGCACTGAAAAATATCACTGCCAGAAGCAAGAGATGGCGTGAAAGTATCGAAAACAAGGAAAAAAAACATTAAAACATTTCTGCACCGAGTGATAGTGGAGTTGAGAACGAGAAAAGCAAAAAATAAAATGCGCGAGCGCATTGCGTGATTTCGACAAACTATCGTCAACTATCATGGAGCGTTTGATCGCAAACATGATAGTCAATATGATAGTGAATGATAGTTGGAAGCAGCGAACTATCATCAACTATCATGACCGTTTGATCGAGGCTTAATGCTTGATCCAAACTGAGACAAAATGGCCGGCGTAAACCTGCGTTTCGCCGGCGTTTCTGAATCGCAAATACTAAGAGTACAAGAAGATGCTGAACCAGAAAAGACAAAAAAAGGCTAAGAAATTTGGCCTGATGGTTTTCAAAGTAAAAGACGGCTACATATTTCGCAATTTGCAGCACAATGTCCACACAACTCGAGTACTAAAACGATAAACAATTGCTTACCGTCAAGTCGCGCTCTTCGCCCGGCATCGGCAGAAATGAATACCGCAGATTTATCGGCAGCAACATCAAGTGTTATTCAGCCAAGATCCTCCACAAATATTCAGGAAAACGTCTTTGTGCAAGAAAACATCCAGTTTTCACCACAGTTCTGCACACATTTAGTAACTTATAATCCAAACTTTCAGGTGGATCCTTCGCCAACTGCTCTTTCAATTTTCAATTCGAGTGAACTTCAAAAGCTTTGATTCAACGGTCAAAATGTTTTGCAAGTAGGTTTTTGATTCAGATTGCAGGTTTGAGTGGTGTTAAAGGACCATTTTGCTAGATTGTGACGAGGATTTTATTGAAGATTAACCAGATTTGCCATGTTTGAACGGATTCTGTAAACTGTTTCGCGCATGTCGGTTAGTGCCGCTTGTATGTACGTTTTCCACGCATGAATTGAGAGGTCAATTAAATCGACTTTAAATGGTTTCCTTCTGAAAACTTTGAGATCGCTTGTTGTTGAGATCACTTCGTGTGTATATACTAAAACAATTATTCTTTAAAATCTCGGTGAATAGCGGCAGAATATTCACCTCGATTTCAAAAAATAATTGTTAAATACTCCTACAGAGTTTAGTGCTTGTATTAAAAACCGCGAAATGCAAAATACCCTAAACACATATATTGATATAAAAAAAAACTTTTTGGTTAAATAGAGGCGTCGACATAACAGAAAAACTAAGTAAAATAAATTGGAAGAATAACAAAGTTTGGTTAAAGAAAATAACCTCTACGAACAAATCTGCAGACGATGCAGTAGAATCATTGCGCCATATTGCAAGTAATCTGGGTAATCGACTTAGCATATTGTTGGATTATTTTAACATGGTATGTCAATTAAATGGAAAAAATCGCATTCAATTAAGAATTAAAAGCTGAAAAAATATTTTTATTTGTATACACATATTTGTTTATGTATGTCATGTGTCAAAAATAGTAGAAAACCGAACAATTCGAGCATTGGCTAAAGCAGTTTTTATTTCCAGTCTTTTTTCGCGCCCTTTTTGTGCCAAAATGTAGACAAAATGTCAAAGGCTCACTTTCCCACACTCAGGAAAGTACGGCAGAGGACACGGCAGTATAAAGAAAGACGATGGGAAGTTTTGTCATTGCAGGAACTTTAAATATTGCAATTTCTTTGCTTTTAAAGGCAGAATGCATTTTGTGATTTGATTTCCATCTGCGAAATCCATTTAGCGTTAATTAAATCATTTTCCTGGAACAGAAACATTACATTCAGAAGTGATCATGATTTCAGAAAGCTCACCCAGGGCTGCATCCAAAGAGTGCGTAAATACATTACAAAGCACTTTGTTTTGTTTATTTGCTTTTTTTACTGTTTCACTATTCCGTGTTTAGAATATTCCGTGCCGTTTTGTCATTCCTCCGAGTAGGGTCACCTTGCATATGAGTTCTTTCGTTAGATTCAACAATGTCCAGTTAAGTTTTAGAAATTTGTTTTATCTACACTGAGCACCCGTTTGTTAACCCTGTAAGCTTGTAACCCTGTATGCCTGTAAGCCTGTAACCGATGTAAGTCTGCAACCCTGTAAGCATGTACGCCTGTAAGCCTGTAAGCCTGTAACTCTGTAAGCCTGAAAGCCTGTAACTCTGTAAGACTGAAAGCCTGTAACTCTGTAAGCCTGAAAGCCTGTAACTCTGTAAGCATGTACGCCTGTAAGCCTGTGACTCTGTAAGCCTTTAACTCTGTACGTAAGCTTGTAACTCTGTAACTCTTTAAGCCTGTAACTCTGTAAGCCTGTAATTCTGTAACTCTGTAAGCCTATAAGCCTGTAACTCTGTAAGCCTGTAACCCTGTAACTCTGTAAGCCTGTAACTCTGTAAGCGTATAACTCTGTAAGCCTGTAACCCTGTAAGCCTGTAAGCCTGTAACTCTGTAAGCCTGTAAGCCTGTAAGCCTGTAAGCCTGTAAGCCTGTAAGCCTATAACTCTGTAAGCCTGTAACCCTGTAAGCCTGTAAGCCTGTAACTCTGTAAGCCTGTAAGCCTGTAAGCCTGTAAGCCTGTAACTCTGTAAGCCTGTAAGCCTGTAACCCTGTCATTTCATGTGGGGCTAGAATAAGATTTCGAACTAAGGATTTTTGGGGGAAATTGGGAAAAGATAAATTGGTTGCCATGGCAACAGACGAATCCCTAACTTATCCTCAGGTAAGAAAGCTACCAATTTATTTTTTTCCATCACGTAATCTTGGCACAGGTGAAAAATTAATCGTGTAAGCCTGTAAGCCGGCTTACAGCAGGGCTTACACAAAAATTCAAAACGTAAATCGTGCCCCATTTGCGGCTAGTACAATGAGTGACAAATTACTCCCTCATTTTGGCGAGCAATTTCATCGTAAATTGTTACATGTATTTCCTTTCACCTTTGAAGCTAGTCGAAAACGATGTCTGTGAAAGCATAAAACGGGTAAAACATATTAAAAATTGGAAAAGCTGACGTAACTTATGAAGATTTTTATACAAAAAAAAGTAGGAAGAATGGGAGAGTATGACAATTCCTTAAAACCTGACAAAGTTAAGTTGGTTATCGAGTCGCTTGGCTAGAACTCGTTATTCGTACAGCAGTTTCGAGAAACCGTCATCGAGGGTTCAAAAAAATGGTGATTGTACATATGCTGTCACACATAATAATACCGACGTAAGGATGGTGTCAGCTAGCTGGGGAGAGCTATGGAAGAAGGCAAACGACAGGCAGCAGTGGCGGTCTATGCTCATGGCTGTATATGTGCCCAAGACCACGATGAGGATTGAGTGAGTGTGCAATCTGAGGTCACCGCCACGAGCTATTTAGTACACAACTGACCTTCGCCCGGGTTGTTAGATACCCTTTAGCTGCTACAACATGCTACAATGTTGTTACAACATGCTGTTCACGGTTGCATTTTGGCTTTCAGTTTTTGCTCTATCATGCAGTATCAGCCTTTGTTATTATATGTGCATAATTTCCAATTTTTTTTTGGCTGATTAGATCTTTCACAGATCCTACGTAAACCAGCAACGTCTTAGTTCACGGTCCTTTGATACATCAGTTCACTTATCTTAAGGAATATTAGATTTAAAGTGATAATAATAATGTTGCAACAGCTAGTGCATTGGGGACGTGATTGTTGTAGTAGTGTGGTTAAGGTAAAGGTAATGTATTTAGTGTCAAATACACAGGGAGTGGTCTCCCAATCTCCCGAGCCGGAGGCTCATGATAAAAGTGTTTGACAATTTAAACACTAAGAATAAATATTGTACCGTTGTCGCCTTAAGTGTTCTACGACCAACCATGTTTGCAACCGGGTACATAACATAGTGAGGGGGGGGGAGGGGTACGGGGGCATGACCACCACCCAACCCCCGCGAACATTTTAATTTTCAGAACTTCAGAAACGCTATTTTACGCATTCTGGTACAAATTTTGCACTCCCCCTTAAACAGCAATTTTTTTTTCAGATGCCCCGCGAACGAGTAGCACATGTAATTAAAAAGAAAGGCCAATCTTTAGAGAACACAGCTCAAGAAGAAACAGAAGGTATCAAAGATCAGCTTAGAAGGGAGCTGAAAACCACAAGCGGAAACGTCCAACGCTTAGCTAGGGAGAAGGTCCAAGACATAACAGAGAAGGTCGACGAAGTGCGACGATCCATAGATAGGTTCCATTCCCCGGCTGGCAGCTCTCAATCATCTGGAGGTCAGCTAGTTCATGACTTTTGTTTATATAGAGTACAATTGTGAATGCATTGTTGCGCCACTCAATACTGATTGCGTTCGACGGTAGGAGAACGCATCCTAATCTTGCGATGGCCTGTGGCCCCGTGGTTGTCCTGTGAACGCACAAGCGAAAGTGGTTCTATGTGTCGTATTATGTATGTCGGTATGTGGCAAGTTGGCCTCGATCTCATGTGATTAGACATTAGAAAGCAATTAATTGCGTCACAGCAACGTCAACAAAGACAGCGCGCGCAAAAACAATTCATGAACCCGATAACGCTAGGCTGTAAACGATTTTTGTGTTCGACGGTAGGAGAACAAATCCTAATCTTGTGGTGGCGTATGGTCCCGTGGCTGTCCAGTGAAAGTCGTTTTATGTGCCGTTCTATGTATCTTGGTATGTGGCAGGTTGGCTAATTAATGACGTCGCAGTTTCTTTGCGAGAGACCCTGGGAACGAGGTTGATTCGTTCTAACGATCTTCTTCGGTTTGCGTTTTCGAGTTTGCCCTGTGAGTTGTGCTGAAAAATAAACGTTTCGGCAGTCCTCCTTTTAACAGTAGTAAAAATAGTGCTGTGCTGCCTCGTGCACTGTTGGATTGAGATTGTTTCTCTGATAGTTTCAAGTGATGTTGGATGCGCGCTTTATGTTGCACGCGCGGTCGTTTTAAATTTGTATGACGATATAAACGGTCGTGTAACTCGGATTACGTTTGCTAGCCTTATCTTGGGTACCTATCTTGGGTCGAACGCACTCCCCTAATCTCTGATTATTACTAGTAATAACAGCTGCAAGATAGAGAATGAATTCTATTTAACAATTAGACTACAAGCCCGAGTTTTCTATGAGCGAATAGTCAACGAGGGGCAGCCGAGTTGACTATCGCTCATAGAAAACTAGGGCGATCAGTCTAATTTCTTTAGTAAAAACTCTAAATGATTGCAGTATAAAACGTACAATTTTATTCACTTTTTTAAGCCAAAAAATCAAGAAGAGTTGTCTTTGTAAAGTGCAACGAGCGCGCAATTGTGTTCTATCAGCGGAGGTCAAATAATGTTTGTTTGCCTCATCTAGTCGCCGATTTCCTTCCTAGGAGTAATGCTCAGAAAGAAATTCACGGGCACTTTAAATTACCGTAGAGTTGATTCTCTTCTTTCCAGCTTCTTTAACAATAGACGTTTTGACGATGTTGTTTGAAAGGTACGTAGCAGTTCTTGACCCGCCACGCAGTCATTTCTGCGACGAGGGGGGGGAACAAATGGGGGGGAATGATTTGGATGGGCCAGCCCAGGGGAACGGCTGCAAGTGAGGCCTTGCGACAGTTCTGCAGTTAAAACTAAGCTAGCATTGCAAAAGACAGGATCGCAAATTTGATAGATGGTGCTAAACCCTACGTCAGTCGGGTGAATGAAGCCTTGTGATCCGTTTTATTCACTTAGTGCATGTCTGTGTGGGTTTGGTTTGTTACTATTATGGAGGAGCCGAATAGAAATCAAAAAAGTGGAATGGAAAAAATGTGGCTGAAAAAAATTGGGTGCGGGGAGTGGGAGGGAGGGCATTTTGACATTAACTGACTTGGAAATTATCAGACGTATAATCTCACAACGTAATGCTTTCTTTCAGTTGGTGCTTCACATTTCTTTGCAAGAAAGAGCGCCGCACGTTTCGATCCACCAGCGGAAACCTCAAAGTCGGTAAGCAGACTCTATTACTCTGGCTCACATTTTGTTACGTCTACTGAATTTGGCGGTCTCTGCTTAGTTCTATAATTAGAATTCAATCATCCTCAAGCTGTCCTCAAGTCACTGCACTTAAATTTTGCAATCGTTTTGGTTAGCAACGATTACTCGGTGGCGGTATTCATAAACAATTATTTCTTGTAACAGCAACCTAGCAGAAAAAAAAAATTATTGCAATGTCAAAAGGGAAAGGGTTTTTTTCAAAGATGTTTACGTTAGCGATGAAAACAACTTTTTTTATATGTGTTAAGGGAAGTCATAGTGCTACATAACTAATAGTGTTACATAACCAGTAGTGCCCTAGTTCACTCAAGGACATGCATGTATCTACTTGTTTGGATATATACTATGTTAACATTATTTTGGTTTTAGGCACTGTTTACACGGACGCAGTTTCATTTGTAACCGCATCGCTTTTGATGCGGTTACGCCTTTCGTTAACACGGCGCCGATCGAGACACCATATCGTTTTAAAAACGCTCTCAAAAGTGGAGCGTTTTCAAAACGATACTGTTTCATTGGTCGCGTAAACGGCAAAACCGCATCGATTTGAAAACGTTCAAGTGTTTAACCACAAATTGAATGGATCGCGGAGAGTAAACATGACGAGCCTCGCACAGAGTCCAGCGCTTGCATATACAATCACGTTCGAAAACACTTGGAAAACGGTAGGATATGTTTCGTGTAAACACTTCGAACCCGTGTCGTTTTCGATGCGGTTTCGAGGTCATGAAACCGTGTTGATTAATAACCGCATCCGTGTAAACGATGCCTTAGTTTCAGCAATCGCTGAAACAGTATTACAAAATTGTATTTATTACTTAGCGAGATTGGTATGATAAATGTTGATGAGGATGTTTTATGGTATCCTTCAGTTCTCAGTTGCCGCCCCACTTTTTGAGTCTCCCCAGACAATCTTCGTAGAGATGCCTGAGAAGACCATTACTTTGGAAGTAGAGCCAAGTGACTCTATCTGGCATGTTAAACGGTTAATTGAAGAAAAGGAAAAGATTCCGTGTTATAAACAACGTCTTACATTTGCTAAGCAACAACTCCAAGATAGACACTCTCTTGTTCACAACAACATTCAGAGAGGGTCAACCTTACAGTTGGACGTAGCTGGAATGTTCGTCTTTGTAGCAGTGCAGACTAGGGACACGCCGCTTACTTTAAATGTACATCCAAGCGATACTATCGAGTATTTTAAAAAGCTTATTTATGACAGCGAAGGGATTCCACATGACAAACAAATTCTAACATTTGGTGGGAAAACGTTCCAAGATGGTGGCACTTTGGGGAACTACAACATTCAAGACCATTCTTGTGTTTACTTGTTTAAGGGCATACGCATTCTCGTTGAGATTCCGACTGGAAAGACAATCACTTTAACGGCAAAACCAAGTGATACTATCCAGAAAACAGCTAATCAAGACAAAGAAAGATTCCGCCTGACCAGCAAATTCGACATTTGGTGGGACAAAGCTCCAAGATAGTGGCACCTGATGAACTACAGCATCAAGATTGTTCCCGTGTCCGCTTGCACTACCCCATTAACATCTTCGTTAAGATTCGGACTGACACAATCATTTTAACGGTAGAACCAAGCAATACTATTGGATATGTTAAGCAGATACTTCAAGACAAGGAAAGGATTCCATCTGACCAACAAAGTCTCTCCTTAAATAGCATGGAACTTGAAAATGAGCGCACGCTGGAAAGCTACAATGTTCAGAATGGATCAACCCTGCACTTGGCCAGGAACCAAATCACGTAGGAGTAATTCCTTAGACTCCTCCCTGCTGTCAAGCGAAAATGTAAAGTAACTTGAGGTCATTAATTTGTATTGCAGTGCGCATCCTTCCTGCGCATAATTTCACGCGTGATTAGCGCCGGCCCGCACATTAAAAAATGGCGGCTTATTAATGCGCCAGACAGATCAATCGTCATTTTTTTCGTAACCGAGTGCAGTGACTTATCACTGTTTTTTAATTTTTTCTTGAATTGAGCAATAACTTTCCTTTATTGATTATATATGTACCGATTTCCAATGCAAAATAAGAAACAATCATAGGAAACGTGAATTTAGCAAGCAATCGTGAATATAATCATGATTTTATAAGGAATTTTTGCGTGCAAACAAGATGCTGTTGCGCCTAAACGAATATGGGAACCCAAAAGGGATGTAAAATGTTAGACAAAGAAAATCGAATAGATAATATCAAGAACATAAAATGGAAAATGTACGTCAGAAAAGTTACACAACAACGCCTCACCTTTGATAGGGAGGAACTTGAAAAGTAGATAGCGACGAGTGCGCTTTTTGCAAGTTACTGGCTGAAGTGTCGATAGTAATGAACAGAGGTGAACAACGAAGAGCAACAAGACTAATCATTGAAAACAAGCCTTTTATATTGAGTGAGACTCAAAAAACTTAAATTACTCTCTTTAGCAACCAGAAGGACATAATTTGATCTCATTAACCACCACCATGGAATACATGAAACTATGACAGGAAAAACTGTTAAACACCCCCATTCCCCCTTTCAATGTCGGAAAATGGTAAATCGCACTCATGTGTTACAGGGATGTTTTATGTCATCATTGCATAAGGATGGGAAGGGGCCAAATGTGTGTAAATATTTTTTTTCAACACTTGGGGGTAAGCAGTGGTAGGGTAGGATCCCATTCAAGGAGAGTAGTTGTTCTCCTAGTCACTCCATGAAACAGAAACCGGTAAAAACTTGTGCAGCGATGAGCCTTCTGGCTAACCCGATTATCGGGTCTTTCCGAATTCAAATTTTACAGCCGTTGTTTTTCCTTATGTTATTATTATATTACTGGCCCTGAAGAAGACTAGCTCTCAGTTCTAGTTGAACATAAGCCAATATTACCCTTTTTGCCGAAGTGCCAGCCTTGCAATCAATTTGGTTTTGATGTCACATGTTACAAGAAAGAAAAAAACTGAGAAAGAAGGAAATTCACTTGATTGAGTGATGAGACATGAATGATATAAGGGGGAGGGGTGTAAGGGTTTTTTGTTTGTTTGTTGGCTTTTTTAATGGATCACTTTTTCTACTACACCTGCAATTCTCATTTTGTAAGGAAGCGTGGTGATCCCAATTTTTAGCCTTTCTGACATGATTTACTCATTAACTAATTACGGTAATTTTTTTTAATCTGAGGGATAGAAGATTTTCGCGAGAACGTCATACTGTGACTTAGAGATATTGTCCTTGCCGTGTGCATCACCAAATTCTCAGAATTAATATTAAAAGAAATGTATGTCAAACCATAAGGAGAATAAATATGTTGATCAGGGAATTAAAATTTGTCATCATTGATCAATGCAACGTACGAGTGGCTCTGGGGACACATGATTTGATTGGTTTGATCTTTAACAAAGGAAATTTAAATTTGGCAAATCAAATCAACCGTTTTAAAATCCCTTTGTTGTATGGGATTTTACTACGGTTAATTTGATTGGCTAGATTTAAATTATCTTTGTTAAAAATCTAGGCAATCAAATCATGTGTCTCCAGAGCCACTGGTTCAGGCTCTGCCGGCTAAGAGGGACAAGCGGCTCTGGGGACGAGAGTGAGCGAAGCCTTGCTGACAGACGAAGACAAACTATAGCCCATGATTCGTCTATATGTGCTTTTAAATTTTAAGAACCGTTATATTATTATCACTCCTTTTTTAGCCCTGTAGAAGATTAGCAGCTACTCATCCTCGGAGACCGGCAAATAGTGGGGGGGGGAAACGCGAAACGGGTAAAAAATTCGGCAAAGAAATGTTGGAGTGATTGAATGGTGCCCCTGGGGAAAGAGTCTTACCAGGCCAGTTCCAGACATATCTCTAAATGCTGCCTCCTGATTAGGCAACAAAAGTCCCCTGTATATTCCCTTTGTATGTTTTTGCCCAATTGGCGGCCTGCAAGTCTACAAATCTCCTAAAGCACTATTAACTAATCCAAGATTAGAGTGAATTTTTGATTAAAATATTTTACCTTTTCAGTGAGGTTTTCTGTTTATATTTTCTGTCTTCCAGGTATGACGTCGACTAATCTCGAACACCGCAAAACATAACCAATAAAAGCAAATTTAAAAAAAAATTGAAACCTGGATCAAGTTTTAATCCTGGCTTTCGAACAACCCGGCCCTGCCTATCTTCATTTCTGTTGTAAAAGCCTTGATATTTAAGTCGTTTGTTTTGCACTTTCAGTTACGGCTATCTCTGAAATAGAGAACAGGGAATCGGGGAATGAGGAATGGGGAACCGGAAATTAACCGGGGATCTGTAAAATGGGAATCTTTGATAGCTTCTCAGTAACGCCTATTACATGCATCCCTTTCTTCGGGAGATCCGGAAATCAAGTTACGAGTCCTATCACGAAAATTATCAAAGCGTCAAGTCGTCCTCTGAAGTTTTTAATATGACACCAAATTTGACTGGACGAATTTTCCGTCTGAACGGATTATTCAGTTCAAGCATATGAAAATCGGGCTATTTTGGGTAAGAGTAGACATGGTACGCTAAAAGATAAGTTTGGCCAATAGCCCACAAATTAACCTCTGTTGTAAACACCTGAATCGTCCCCCGTCGTCTTTTGAGTCCTTAGTGAATCTAGGAGAGAATCATGGGAAGGAAGAAGCGGAGAGACGACGGGGAACGAGTAGAGTAGTGGTTTCTGAAGCTACTCCATCGCAGGTTGGCACTGCTGGACACGCCGGTACCTATTTGCACTCCTGGGTGGGGAGGGACATTGTGTGTATTGTTTATTATGATGCTTCCTGTTAATAACCATTTGAGTGACTGCGTATACTCGGAACCGGGGGGGGAGGTTGCTCCCCCACCCCCTCAGGACATAACATACGTTCCTCTGAGGGAACATATAAACAACCGATGTTTTTACCGTGTTGAAGTAAAGTATATGAATCATAATCTTACAACGTGCAGGATTTTAACCCGGGGATGGAGGTGGGGGTGGGTGTGGGGCATTCCGTAAATTTAAGACAAGGCAAAGGTTTTATTAAAGGAGCTACGTCACGGATGACGCAAGTTTGTCATTATAGTCAAAATCATCCTTGTTTATTTTTGGGTTTTTATTACACCGTTGGTGTTTTTCTACATCGGAAAACTATTATTTTATGGCTCCCTTCAATGTGAGAGTAATCAGAAAAATGAATTTATACCGTGACATAGCTCCTAATAAAGGATCGAAAATCAAAAATTGACACCCTATTCAAGGGTAAAACTATACCCAAAAACTACGTCGACAGGTCGTTTTTACTGTAGCCTTGTGGGCGAGCGAGGGAAGAAACGCTTTTGTCTGTATTATGGAAAGTGAACGGGTATGTCCGTTTTATCAGGACAATATCTTTTTCGTTTAGGGGAACGCTTACGTGTTGTAATTTTATCTAACTAATAGTAACCATCAGTTCGGTTAATTGGGGAGCGCGAGCAGCGAGAAATTCATCGAACGAATTGAAAAAAAACCCTGTCATTGTCTAAAAACAGAACCTAATTGACTCATTTTACGTATACAGTAATTAACAATTATCCTGCGAAATTGCGCGGAATATCGCCTGATACTTAGCCGATGAGGCCGTAGGCCGAGTTGGCTAAAATCAGACGATATTCCGCAAGATTGAGCAGGATAATTGTTAATTACTGTATACGTAAAATGAGTCAATTAGGTTCTGTTTTTAGACAATGACTAAGTTCCTGGCAGGGGCGTTCCTAGGCAATTTTTAGTAGCACGCACAAAGTCAATAAGAGATGAAATTTCGCCTCTAAGGGATGACACGAGTACTGTATACACGAGCTTTTAGGGCGGTTTTGTTTTGTTTTGCTCTTTTTTTTTTTGCATTCTGAACTGAAAAGATCAAGATATAAATTATAGACTTAACCTTTACTTGGCTTAAACAGAAAACCAACATTGTCTATATATTATTTCATAGTATTATGACATTGCAGCATGTTAACATGTTTTCAGAAAATGTCCGTTTATTTGGTCACTTTTATAGGCATCGCATTCGGTAAATATTTTCCGTAAGGCTATCTATAATTATATGCAGACCCGTATGAAGTTTCGATAATTACAATTCAAAAGCTAATATTCTGTTCTTTTTTTGGGCAAAACGCCCGTATTACAATGTCAGGGTCGATCGGATTGTCTCTAAGCGCCAGAGCGGAGAGCCGCTCAGTTCTCATAGTTGAGCGCACGTAGGTCTTGACTCCTCTCATGATGCTAAATGGCATCTCTAGACTATGGGCACTAGTATAGTAAGAAAGCTCGTTTGGGTACAGTAGTATCTTATAATTCGGCCAGTCAGAATCACTTTGACGCAGATAGATATTAAGGACTGCCGTATTAAATATTACAATACAACTGATAAAAACCAAGAAAAAGGAGGGATAAAAGAAAGAGAAAACGTTGACAGATGGAGATTTTAGACAGAGAAAAAAAGTATCTTTCATTAAGTCAAATGCCAACCTATGTCACGCGTGACCACTTCTTGTAAGATTTAAAACAAACTTTGAGTTTCTCGTTACCATATTTGCATTCTTTTGAAAGGGGGAAGCCTAGAGCCAAGTGGCCCCTACTTGCCGGAGCTTTTTCCGGTTTCTATTAGCATTAAGCGGCAAGGAGTATTTCTACTCCTCCCTGAATGGGATACTAGTCCATCGCAGGGTTCCTCTAACTAACCATTAGACCACCGCGCCTCCCTTACTTTGCAAGTTTACACACATTTAAAGTTGAATGGAATTGAATCTTGAATCACCACTTGAGTGGAACAAAACTTTGCTGTCTTAACGAACTTTCAAGTTTAAGGTGCAGAAAAAAGTTAAGAGATAAAAATTAATATGCGTAGGGAAATTACACGACTTTTCCTCTATATAAATTTAGGCAATTTCGGCACTGACGAACTGTTAATAGAATTAACTGAAATATCACAATAACGGCTTAAAACTGTAGAAGAACTCTACAGAAACACATTAAGGCCAAAAAGGGCCATTAATGGGCAAAATTCGAGAAGATTAAAACGGATTGCGTTCGGGTAAACTTGAAAAATGAAGGCCTGACATTTTTCAAGTTTATCTCAATTTGTAAAAAAGTGTCATTTACAATGCTTGAAATCATCCTTGTTTGTTAAGTGGACGTGATTTTGTCAATGAAATATTTTGCTCTGCCAATTCAAAGTTTAGAGCTCTTAATTAACGAAAATAAATAGAATTTCCTAAAATACCGTGACTTAGCCCCTTTAAGGTCTATTAAATGTTAAAAAAATCTGGGAAATTCTGGTACGTAATTGCGTACTTCGCGTGGTCCCTAAAGATGAGATGCTGTTGGTCAGGATAAAGCCCTTTCTTTGTCTTGAATTATATCTTACACCGAAGTTTCGAAGTTTCTGGTTGGCCTCCCAAACAGATCGTTTTCTCAGTCAGCATCTATATTAAGTAGTGATTGAAAGTAATAGGTCGAAGCCGTCGAACCGAGCGTAGAATTGACTTGTTTTTAATGTTGTAGTCAGTCAGACTGCCACATTTTAGTTCCTTACCATCAAAGGTGAGACGCTGCTCGTAGGGTGGGATCCCTTCTGTGTCGTATATTTTGTCTTTGACGCTCTCAACATCATCGCTCGATAAGACATCTAAAGTAGTCGTCCTTCCAGTCGGCGTGATCAAATTAATTTGCATCATACCATCAACGGTTAAATTTAGGATTGATTTTTCTCCTATGTTATAATTCCTTAAACTGCGCTCATTTGTGAGTTCCTGGTGAAAGATGAGATGTTGTTGGTCGGTAGGGATCCCTTTTTTGTCTTGAATTTTCTCTTTCACATTTCTAATGGAAGTCTCCGGCTCGACTATCAAAGGTATCGCCTTCTCAGTCGCCGTCATCTTAACGAAGATTTGCCAACGTCGTAGAGGAGACAATTCTAGGGTTGATTCTTTCTTGATATGGTAATCTTCTAAAGTGCGGTCATCTTTGAGTTCTTGTCCAGCAAATATGAGACGTTGCTCAACAGGTGGGATCTCTTTGCAGCTTTTACTTATTATCTTTTTCACAACCCTGATGGAAATTCCTGGTTTCACTTTCAAACTGATCTTCTTTGGCATCTTCAGTCCAGGCGTCATCTTTACGAAGATTTTCATACCCTCGCAAACTTTTGGGCTCAAGTAAAGGGTTGATGCGCTCTGAATGTTGTAGTCATTCAGAGTGAAACTATCTTCAAGTGTCATTCCAGCAAAGATGAGTTGCTGCTGGTCAACTGGTATTCCTACTTCATCCATTATTTTCCTCCTCACAATTTGGACAGTGTCTTCCGGAACAACGTCTAATGTGATTACGGTCTTTCCAGTTTGCGTCTTTACGAAAAGTCGCATGTGATCACCAAGCTGTTTTAAGGACAAATGTAGGGTAGATTCTTCCTGAATGTTGTGGTAATTCAAAGTGCGGTCATCCTTGAGTTTTTTGTCGTCAAAGATGAGTTCTTGCTGGTCGGCCGGTATCCCTATCTCACCCTTTATTTTCTTTTTCACGTTACTGATGGTGTCACCTGGTACAGCGTCTAATGTGATTACGGTGTTTCCAGTTGGCGTCTTGACCAAAATTTTCATCCGTCGTGTTAAATGAGCTGAAAGAATACAAATTTTTGTTTAACAATATCATGATTTGCATGCAGGTTTGCGCAAATTGTCGCATGGGGATAGAAAAAGGGGTGGGATGGGGATAGAATAAGGTCCTGGACCGAATAGCGATGTTCTCAGAACTTGCAACGCGGTCAATTCACGTTCTAGTCGGCAGTTTTTGGACGGCAACGAGAACCTTTCCGGAGACATTTTTTCCGCTTTAGAGACACAACTGAGAAGAAAAGCACCGAGCTCTCTCACCAGCTGTTGTTGTTGTTGAAATTGTTTTGGCAAGTTCAGAATGAGAGGATTATGCTCATACGCCTTAGTGGTATCCGCTGACTACCGCCCTGATGATTGCTTTGCAAGTTGTAAGAACATCGCTCGGATTTTATTTAGAAGAATGTATGAGAAGTTGCTCCCCCCTAACGATGATGTATTTGTAATTCTTTTTTTACATCATGAACATGAAAAACATAGTGAAACCAATGATACCGGATCCATGAGGGGGGATTAAATTGCACCATCTGCCATCTTTACTAATAGTACCGTATTTCCTCGAATAATGGTCTTCCCTCGACTAATCGCCACCCGCCACCCCCCCCCCCCTCCTCTCTTTCGGTGAAAACTGACCCTGACCTGACCTCCCTTGAATAATCAATACCCAATCCCTGATTCTTAATAGGATAACAAAACAAACTACCTTATTGTTACTTATTTTCGCGGGACTTAATTTTCGCGATTTTCGCGATTTTCAAAAAATCGCGAAATTAAAGACCCCGAAAATTTATTTCAAACGTTTTCTATTGTATCTTTTATGTTAATTGCGTATTTTTTGGCCAAATCGCGAAAACTAAGTCCCGCGAAATATGCACGTTCCATTTTCGTTAAATTAAGTTCCCGCGAAAATAAGTACTGTAACAGTAAGGTATTTACAGTATGACTTCGAGCGAGCAATATTTGAAGTGGACGCCCCCTTTTGGTGCAAAAATAAATTTAATACCGTCCCGGGCTATTATATTCGAGGAAATCGAAAACCCTATCATCTTGCACAACAAGCGCCAGGCTATCTACTTAAGGTACGATGATGTTAAGGTATGCTATATAAGGAGACAGGGGAGGTGTTCCATCCACAATTCCCCCCTTGTCTAGTTCTGAGGGTATGGTTTACATGTACGTCCAAGTAAAGGTAGAATTATACGAAAACGAGAGTCTACGAGAGTCTACGAGAGTCGATGAGAGTTAAAACTCTCGCTCACTTTTGACCCACCTCTTAGAGCTTGTCATAGACTCTCATTCACTCTCACCACACATGAATGGCTGACGTTTTCATATAATTTAACAATCGATGATTTGCCCTTATTTGGCCGTCAAATCATTCTCAATACAAGATGACAAGATTTATTGAATTTTGGCAACTCTCGGGTACCATCATACTCATTTGGTGAGTTTGTTCATTGCCGATGTGAACTGAAGAACGGACACGACTCCTTTTTCCTTTAATTCGTCTCATTGCGGTCCTATACTTTGAGCTCGTATAATTTCTTGAGTTAAAAAAGTATAACAAGCTCTCTCAAATTTACCTTCACTGTGAATGAAATACTGTCGACAAGCGTTGTATTCCTCCGCCTGAATCGTTGTCGTTAGTTTCACTGCGGTCAGTCCAAACTCTTTCAGGACTTCTTCTGTCACAAGAAATTTTTGTGCCATTTCATTCAAGTGACCTGAACAATAGTCTTTCCATAGTTCGTCAAGTATCTCCAAAGAACTACATTCCAGTGTGATTATCAAACTTCCTTGTTGCGCGTCTAGCACAAGCACATTGCGCACGTCCCTCAGATAATTTACAAAACCATTTAACTCCTCCGGGTTGGATGTGTCTACGCCCTGGAAGTACTTTAGGGCAATGAAATTCAAAACTTCTTGTGTAGGCGGAAGGCCCACATGTGCGGCATTTGCTCCACTAAAACCTGCCATGGGCGATGCTTGTTGTTGGTAGGGTGTTATTGGCATTACGGTTGCACTCTGGACATTTTCGTTTGGTTCCCGTGAGGTTGTTACTATCTCTGGAGCTCCTCCTCTAGCATCAGCGCTTGAGATGGCCTCACAATCCATTCGTACTCGAAACTGAACTATTGGGAGACAATTGTTCTAATAAACGAACTAAATTTGGAAGAAACCAATACTAGAAACTAAAAACTAAGCCTAATTTAGAGGAGAAACCTTTACAAGGGAGACTTTGACTTTGACCAGCTAAACCAAACTTTCGCAGACACTAAGCGAATAAAAAGGATACGATCACAAGGTTTTTCATTGAAATTACTTGATTGACGTAGGGTGTAGCACCTTATGATATAGGCAATGTCATCAAATGTGTGATCCTAACTGCATTACCGTCATATGGCTTTGTTAACAGCCCTTTTCTTTGAGCTGGCCCATCCAAATCTTGATTTCTCCCTTGTCGTGGGAGGAATCACTGCATGGCAAGTCATGATTTGCTACAAAAGGATACTTTTTGAACAACATGCAGTGGCGGATCCAGACCTTCAGCTAGGGGGGCCCTCTTGACTATGAATATTGAATTCTGCGAAGAAAATTCCGGCACTTCAAAGAAAATTCGCTATTTCCGAAAAAATAAGGGGGGCCCCGGGCCCCGCGGTACTTCAAAGTGGATCCGCCACTGACATGGACCAAACAACCACAAATAAAAAAAAAAAAACATTTTAACTGACCTCCAGATGCTTGAGAGCCGCCAGCTGTGGAGCGGAGCCCGTCTATGGATTGATGCATCTCGTCAAGCTTATCCTTGATGTCCTGGGCTTCCTCCCGAACTAGGCCTTGGACGTGTTGAGCTGTGGTTTTCAGTTCCCGAACTGCTTTCTCTACACATTGAACTTCTTGTGTTGTACTTTTCAATTCCCCTATAAGCTGATCTTTAGTATCTTGGGCTTCCCCTCGAACTGCAGTCTCTAAGGATTGCACTTTCTCTACCATAACATCTTTCATTTCCTTTTGTCCGCTCTGGACACCTTTTAAACTTGTTTCCAAACGTTCCATCTCTTGAGGTCTTAAATTTCTCTATGGATTGCTTAACGTCTGTGTCGTTTTCGTACCACTCTAGCAGTTCTTGAACATTTCTTTCATCCTCAGCTGTGAGAGAATCCTTTAAAAAGTTGTCAATGGCCTTCTGCCATTCAGTTTTCTTTGCAGGGCTGATTTGTCCTGCAATTGCCACCAGAGCTTCTCTGATTTCTTGCCAAAGTTGTGGGAACTCGTCATCTGTTATTTCCATCTTTTGGTTCACGTGACCATACACTGAGTTGCGGTAATATTTAATTCTGGCTAACTCTGCAGCTAAACTGTGGTCTGTACGTGCTGGAAGAGCATCCCAGCCTGTGGTAGGAGGGGTGAGGTTGCATATTGTTCTCAGCAACTTAAAGAGCAATGTAACATCACAATCATCAGACTTGCCGTACACCCCTGGGGAAGGATAAAGACAGTCCCACTGTGGCTTGGTGAGCTTTGCTGATTTTAACTGCTTCTCTGTGGCTGGATTTTTTAGTGTTGTGGGAAGATTACTTGGTGGACATCTGAGGTCAAAAATCTCCCTCAGTAGCGTGGTGCCTCCGCTTATTAAAAGCCGTGCCAGACGTTGAAAATTCCCTTTTCCTCTTGTTGAACCAAGCACTTCATCTGGGTGTGGAGCGGCCGCCATTTTACAAGTCAGAGCTCGGTGGAAATCTGGTATCAGTGAAGCTCGATATGGGAATATGGATAACTTTCACTTTGTAATTCAAATTGCGAAACAAATCCACTTCCTATAGGATAAATGCAGGTGCCATCATTACACGCCTGTAAATAAATAAACAGTGGTGTTAATGTCCCGTATTGTGAGCAAGTTTCAAGTCACTCTAACAACAGCTGGACCGAGAAAACAGCGCCATCATTGTATGTTTAATCAATATTTATACGGGAGGATCGAATTTAGCATAGCTTGTTAAGTGGAGTCCTGATACAACATAAATCTTACAAGATTAATAGGCAACATAAATGCGCTTGACACAGCATACCTCCTCTAGACGAGATCTTCTTGCCAATATATCCCACATTATCCTTCCAGGATGGGGTGTGGTCTGGGAGGACCCCAAGATATTTAAATTGTAAGCTCGATTTATACTGATATCGATTGATATTGGATTTCATCACTAGCATAATCTGAAATTTATCTAGGTTTTAACCCTATCCAGACAGGGGGGAGCGGAAAGTGCCCGCGTCGACTTTGAACGCTTAAAACTTTTTCAAGATTCAACCAAACGCTGCCAAACTTTGCGAGTTTATCTAAAATTTATCTGGGTATAATTTGCTAGGATAGGTTGTTGTGTCAGGAACTTGACGTCACCATGGCAACGGCATTTTGACAGGCATGTTTTCCCAAATTTGTAATTTTCGTGTTTCTATTAATGAAAAATAACTTAAATGTAATTATTTTCACCTTTTAACGGTTTTTAAAACAATTTAATTGGTTTTGAGTACTTTGCAGTAGTTTTGGGCGGTTTTCTGAAGTTTTGGAAAAATTTTGAAATCCAAGATGGCGGATCCAAGATGGCGGCTGTTTTGACATCATGATGTCATTGTCACGTGATGTGACGTATACCAAAAGATAGATTTTCGGACATACTATATATCCTTTAAGTTTCGTTGTGATTGCCTAAATATTCTGGAAGTTACGGAGGGGGGGCGGAATGCCCCCCCCCCCCGGTCTGAAAAGATCCAAAAAAGCCCGGTCTGAATAGGGTTAAAAGGGATACTGTCACTGCCCTGCCGAAAAAGCAAAATATCACTGAGCTTATTTTCAAGTTATATCGCCAAATGCCACCAAATATACAGCTTAGTTGGATAAAAAGATTCTAAAGAGCAAAAAAGAAGCAGTAGTTTAGAGATAAAATGCAGGATTGCAAGGATTGAATCGAGAATAAAATGGATTACAGCTTATGAAATATGATTTATTGGCAGGATGTCAAGAAATCAAACTTACTATTCTTTTGGCCATTATTTTGTCTGTTTAGTTTAAATTTCTTTGCTTCTTTCACTTCTAGCGATGATTTTTTCCGATTTTAAGATAATTAAGTAAGTTTAAAGCACGCTCTTAGCCATAATCATGAAAACACGATAATTCAGCCGGGACAATGTCTTGGGAAAGTATTGGGAAAGTGGTATGAAGACAGCCTAAAACATTAATTAATTGATTAATTAATTAATTATTTAACTAAGTCAGTAGTTAGTTGAGTTTGGATTTTATGGAGATAATTTTTTGCAAAATAAACAAGATTTTTATCAATATAGAGCTCTGTTAAACGGCGAACCACCGAAACAGCGAAACGAACACTGGAACCGCGAGACACTGGAACAGAAGAACGCAATCCAACCGTCGTTTTTTCTTTCTTTTCTGAATTGAATCGCCGCTCGCACCGGCTTGAAATGAAACGCACAACCGGAAATGGAGTGAAGTGCCACTTTTTTTTCGTTCAGTCAAGTTTGAGCAGTATAAACAAGTTTAGTATTTCTAAGCGATGACGTGTGCGTGATGACGTCATCACTTATTACCATCGCACGACGGGCTCTATATTCTGTTATTCTGTTTCCCACAATCGAACAGAAATCAAGTTTAATTTAACAAGAAATCGCCGTGTAGAACACAAAAGCAAAATACTCCCGTGCAGTTCAAAATGGAACACTACAATGTATAAACGAAAGAGACTAATTATATATGATGGGATCTATTAGAGTTGGTAGACAGAAATTTCTTATTTTTTTTTATATAAAGGGCCGCTGTGAGCAAGAGACCGTTTGACCTTTCTCAGCTTAAAAGCTTGCTCGCGCGTATCGTATGTCGCTTATCAGATGTCACACTACAATATAACGCAATGTTTGTTGAGACAACATAAGGAAACCTAAAAAAAATTAAAAATATAAATAAAATATAACTGTTGTTCATTTGAGCAAATCTACGAAGAAAATGTATTATTTGCATCCTAAGCCTGTGAATCCATAAGTACTGTATTTATTTGAATTCCATCAGATCTTAACTATGCTATTTATACAATAACTACGACGCTAACAGGACCGACAAACGCACCGCTAACAGAACGACTTAATTTGACTAACAATTGACGGATCGAAACTGACCAATTACTGCCGACACACTTTACACGAGTCTTACAGCCAATAACATCACGGCTAAACTGACCAATCAACTTCAACGGCCCAGACTTATAACATCATCGACTGACAACAACTTTTCACTTGACTCTGAAGATGACTTCCGCTCAGGTTGTCGTAACGTCAGTCACCAACAACAGTTCTTCTCAGAACTACTCTCACCCGGACGATCACACTATACGACCTATTACTTCTTATGTTTGAAAAATGTAAGCTGCAGTTGGATAACAGTCTTTTTCACGCACAAGGGGTGAGCTACTTTTATTTACGTTAAGTTTTTGACAACTTTCCTCAAAATTATGTAGGACCCCTTGCGAAACGTTATCGCTTCTGCATGCATTGTGTGCCATTGATTGTATAAACGTATTGGATAGGCCAAAGAAGGCACAAAATATCATGAAGGTAGGAATGTATTTTGTTATTTTGTGCAAGAATCTTTATCGTTGTGTTGAGGAGGTCTTTGCTTGTTAGAGTCTTGAAGTTCGTTTTCGAGACCGTCCCGAAGATATCCACATTGAATAAGACTACCGATAGAGTGTCATCAGCGTTTTGAATGTAATGGAAACTGATTGAACAAAATAAAGTTCAGGGCCCGGTTGTTCAAAAGAGGGTTAACTCCTAACCTCGGGTTAAATCGACTTAACCTCTGGTTAAATTTTATCCCCAGGTTAGTTCTGTTGTTCGAAGGTAAGTTAACGCTAACCTCGGGGTAAACAGCGGGTTAAATTTAACCCACCTAGCTAGGTGGGTTAAATCGTTAACCTCGGATTAAATAGTAAAATTCAATAGTGAAAGTCAAACAAAACGGCAACACTCGACGCAATCATGCAGCCGATGCAACATGTCTGGAAAGTCTTTCTTTGCCGCGAAGTTTAAATTTTTCCACTTTTCGCGAACTTCGTGTACAATCCACATTTCCACGCCGACGGCTTTTATCGCCACGGTAAATTCTTGTCATCGTCGTTCTGTTTTCGTTTGTCACGCTGTTTGTCAGTTTATTCTGTAAAATGATCAAGTTCTCCTCTACTTTGTCCGTTAAAACGGCTAATTGGGTCGCGCTAAAGCCTTGTTTTCTCGCCTTCCGTGCAGGTATCGGTGTCGCGGAAGCTATTTTTACCGCTGGCTCGAAATAAAACAGACAAACAAATAATATTATGGGATGCTATCCGCGGGTTAGCGCGCGTAACCCGGGGTTAACTAACCGGCCCGCTAAACGTGCTTTGAACAACACCATTTTATCCTCGGGTTAACAAACCTGCGGTTAAGAAATTCAACCTCCGGTTTAGCTCTAACCCAAGGTTAATTTAACCCTCTTTCGAACAACCGGGCCCAGATTAAAAATAGCCTAGTCACAGTTGTAAGGGTATACTCCAATGAATCTTCGTTGCTTTGATAACAAAATGCAACTGTACGCGTTGTATGGGTCTCTAAAAAACAATCGAACAAAATTTGATTCCGCTCTATTTCGGTGGAAATCGACCTCACATATTACTACGTTCGTAGTCGTCTGCCTCACCAAGGAGCGTTGCGTGACGACGACTACTCAGTTAGATGTAATTTAGTTTAATCACCGGGCGTCATTATATATGAACTCTTTTATTATACTTTAAAAGAGAAAGACGAGCTAGCGGAAAACATTTGACACATTTGCAAAAACTGACCAAGTGGCTCTATTACTGTACATTTGTTTCTAGTTCCAGCAATTTAACTGTAAATAGAGGGTTTTCTGCAGAAATATCTGATTTACATATGCAAGATAAATTATTAAAGTTTTCACGGTTTCCTGATTCACACTATGAGTTATTCAGAACGAGGATTATGGCGTCGGTTCAAGGGTCTTGTATATACAAAGAAGAAAGAAGAAATAACGCAATGTTAGATGTAGTGTCAGTAGTGTACTTAAGTTGATTTAGGGGTAGACCACTTAGTTCATGTACAGGGCCGACATGACAGTGTTTTGCCCGCAACCACACTGGTTTCACGAAACATTTAAATCACAGAAAGAGGAAAGATTACGTGACGTATAAAAAGAATGTTCTAGTACTGTAAACTAGGACAAACAAAATTGACCAGCTGTAACAGTTCGTTTAGAAGTATTTAACAAGTTTTTGCTTGCAATCAGTGTTTCCTATAAGTATCAGTAACTTACAAGAAAGTTGCATTCGCTTGGGACTGGGGAGAACTGTTTCACGCGATTTTCAGGCGATATTTGACAGTGAATTCAATTATGAAACCTTTTAGTTTAACACAAAACTTACAACGAATGAATCACTAAGTACAATTGTAGACACTAGCTGAAGTCGGTAACTATTCAACGGCTGCCTCATTTCGTCCTTGAAAACAAATTGTTTTATGTTTATAATTATGCGAATTTATAAGCAAGGTGTTGTCTTTGTTGACAGAATTCGTTCGAAAACTCACAAACCACCAGAAATAAGAACACTATCATAATAGAAATGCGAGTTAATGGTTAATGTAACGAAAGTATATATATCAAAGATTCTCACCTTAATTAATGTGTCTTCTAAGCTTCCGATTTTATATCTTTCCTTCACAACTTTAGTGCGAAAAGCGGAAGTAGTCTGGGTTTGTGAATGTTCACGGGAAAGCAGTCACGCTATCCCAAATGCAACCTCGTTCCCAGGGTCCCTCTTCTGGAAACGAGGTTGGGACAGGGCAAAGCCATAAACGTGATCCTTCTCCTTGTATGAGGCCCTGCCGGGGGGGGGGGGGGGGGGTCCCCGAGCCGCTTGTCTGAATTTCAAAATGCCTGGTGTCGCTGTTTTATCGGCCATTCTAGGCATTTTTGTCACTTGTCGGAATTTGGCTAGAACTATTATTGTTTGTCGCAATTTCATTTCATGTGCTGTCGCTAGCTACTTTTTGGGCCATGTCGCTTGTCGGAATTTACCCTGGCAGGGCCTCTTGTATGCCTGCTCCAGGCGTTTGGTTAGTCGGGAGCGGAACAAAAATCAGGATAAACGTGAATGACAGAATGACAGTGGAAACAGTCGTGAGCTCTCCACTTTGTTTAGTATTAAATCAAGAAAATTGCATACGAGGGAAAGAAATTCACTGTCATTTCCTTTTTTCAGTGGTTGAAGAGAGTTCAAATCATCAATGACTTCGAGTCAGAATTCGAGTTCGATTATGAATTTCAAGTTTGAGTTAGAATTTGGAGATTTAGATATTTTCGTCCAGTTTCGAAGATAACTAGTATCGCTATTTCATCCTAGAGAAGAATCCGCACTTTGAAGAATTTAGAACGTAATAAGCCTCTTCAAAGTAATACGGTGGAGTCTGTGTTAATTGTTAAAGGGACTTCATCACGGACAACTCAACTTGAAAAAATTGGCAATTTTTTCAGGAAATCTTTAAAAAAATGCCAGTGCGCAGATTCTACGTCGGCTTGTGAATGCCAACGCGTCACCATTTTTACTCTGAGCAGTACTATGTATTGGTTCAGGTTGTATTGAAAATTCTGAACCTTTGCTAGGTGTTTTCATAATTTAGGTGCCATGTTTTCGATTTCTTTTGTGATGTGTTGATTGCTTCTCAGGTTTCCCAGTAAAGGTTTCGAGTCTTCCAATAGCCCAATTTCGATATATTAAAATTCAGCCTAAAACAATAGACCTCAGGACGAGGCTCCGGGGACTAAAGTATAGAGTTTGTGGGGTTTATTCCCCGGAGCCTCGTTGTGATGTCTATTGTTTTAGGCTGAATTTTAAAATATCGAAATTGGGCTATTACTGGCAATTTTTTTTCAGATTTATAGTTAACTTTTCAGTTATCACGAAACAATTTTTCGCATCACACGTTCACGAGGTTGTCCCTGCATTGTTACCGTGACTGCTTTCCCGTTAGCCTTCACAACCCCGGATCACTTCCGCTTTTCGCACTACAGTCGCAAAGGAAAGATATATAAAATCCGAAACTAACAAGACAGATCAATTAAGGTGAGAAACTTTGATATATATCCTTTCGTTACATTAACCATTATCTCGCATTTCTATATATGTTCCGATTTCTGTTGGTTTGTGAGTTTGTCGGGCGAATTCAGTCAACAAAGACAAGACCTTGTTTAAGTTCGCATAATTATAACCAAAAACAAATCAAGGTTCAAGTATCGAGGAAGCCTTTGAGTAGTTACCGACTTCAGCTAGTGCCTACAATTGTAGCTAATGATTCATTCGTTATTAGTTTTGTGAAAGAGTATCAATTTAGAAGCGTATTAAACTAAAAAGTGTTATATTATAAATTGTGTTCTGTGTCAAAATAGACGCCCGAAAATCGCGTGGCACTCTGTGATCGCTTTGTCCTTACCACTTTTTCAGCGGGTAAATTTTGTTTCTCCAAGTTTACAGTACTAGATCATTCTTTTAATGTGTCACGTAATCTTTCCTTTCACTTTGATGTTGTTACAATATGTTTCGCGAACCTGGTGTAATTCCCAGCAAAATACTGTGATATCGGCCCTTTACATGAACTAAGTGGTCTACCCCATAAATTTACCTAAGTACTTCACATCTCAGTTATACTGAGATATTTTTGCCTTCTTTGTACATACAAGACACTCGTCCCGAACGCCATATTCCTCGTTCTAAATTACTCATAGCGTAAATCAGGAAACCGTGAAAACTTTAATAATTTATCTTTCACGGTATGTAAATTTCTGCAGAAAGCCATCTATTTACAGTTACATGTAAACTGCTGAAACTAGAAACAATTGCACAGTGATAGAGCCACTTCTAAGACTGCAAGCACTTGCTTCCACCTAGGAACACTGTTTTCTAAGAAAAAGTATTTTTCTCAGTCTTCGAAAATGAAACTATCTTGCGTGCAGTTTAAATGTAAATAGAAATAATTTACATTCGTATACAAATTGTGAATTTACCGACAAAATAGAGCGGTGTCAGTCCGCGGCAAACTATGTCGTGACGTACTCGGCTTTATCATTGTATTACATAAAATGCACTCCACTATTAAATTTTTGGCTACTGCTAGTATTAAAATCAAATTATATAAAGGCGGGAGTAGCTTTTGTGAGAACCATTGCGAGTGTATAGTGGGCATTGTGCGCATCTATGTTGCCTATAAATTTTGGTAGCTTTCTGTTGTATCAGGACTCCATTTAAGCTACAATGCCATGCTAAATCTGATGCTCCTGTATAAATATTGAGTTAAACTAAAAATCATACCGATAGTGGCGCTGTTTTCTCGAACTAGCCGTTGTTAGGGTGTCTCGCAACCTGCTCCCAATACGGCAAATTAACACCACTGTTTATTTATATACAGACGTGTAATGATGGCTTCTCCGTTTATGCTATAGAAAGTGGAATTGTTTTCTAACTCCGGTGATACCATATTTTCGCCGTGCTCTGACTTGTGAAATGGCCGCCGCTCCAGACCCAGATGAAGTGCTTCGTTCAACAAGAGGAAAAGGAAATTTTCAACGTCTGGCACGGCTTTTAATAAGCGGAGGAACCACACTACCGAGAGAGGTTTTTGATCAGATTTGTCCCCCAAGCAATCTTCCCAAAATACTAAAAAATCCCGCCACAGAGAAGCAGTTAAAAACAGCAAGGCTCACAAAGCCACAGTGGGACTGTCTGTACCCTTCCCCAGGAGTGTACGGCAAGTCAGAAGATTGTGATGTTACATTGCTCTTCAAGTTGCTGAGGACAATATGTAACCTCACCCCTCCTACCATGGGCTGGGATGCCTTACCAACAACTACAGACCACAGCTTAGCTGCAGATTTAGCGAGAATAAAAAATTACCGCAACTCAGTGTACGGTCACGTAAATCAAAACATGGAGTTAACAGATGACAAGTTTCCATCCCTTTGGCAAAATATTACCGAGGCACTGGCGAGTATTGCAGGACAAATCAGCCCTACAAAGAAACATGAATGGCAGAAGGCCATTGATAACTTTTTAAAAGATCCTCTCACAGCTGAGGATGAAAGAAATGTTCAGGAATTGCTGAAGTGGTATGAAAACGACACAGACGTTAAGCAATCCATAGAGAAATTTAAGACCTCAACTCAAGAAGGGATAGAACGATTAGAAAAACGTTTAATAGATGTCCAGGAACAGTACATGTAATAGAAGAGACAGGACAATTCTTAGAGAATGCAGTTCAAGAGGAAGACAAAGGTATCAAAGATCAGCGTGGAGAGGAACTGAAAACCGCAACTCAAAGCGCTCGAGGCCTAGTTCTGGATGAAGCTCAGGACATCAAAGATCAACTTGGAGGTGAACTGAAAACCACAGCCCAAAACTTCCAAAGCCTAGTTCGGGATGAAGCCCAAAAGATCAAGGATAAGCTCGACGAGGTGCATCAATCCATAGATGGGCTCCGTTCCACAGCTGGCAGCTCTCAAACATCTGAAGGTTAGTTAAAATGTTTTGTTTGTAGACGTTTTAACGTTGTTCAAGGTACCATTCAGTCGTCCCCCCACACCGAGGGTGAAATAATTTGGAATGCCCAGCCAAAGTAATCTGTCGCATCGAGGGGATGGGACGGCAAAGTCCGCCAAACTTTCTTTGCAGAAGGACAGGTTCACCCATTTGATTGCCTGTCGAGTAAGGTGCTACACCGTACCCCCAAAGTAGTAGATTCAATGAGAAGCCTTGTGGTCCGTTTCATTCACCTAGTGTCTGTGTAGGATTGGTCTGTTTCCATATGGAAGAGAATAGAAATCGAAATAATACAATAGAAAATGTGGCTAGCTGTTTAGCTCATTAACATCTTCCTTTTGAATTATCTTCCTCAGAGTTTGGTTTGGGTTTCTAGTTAAAAGTATTGTTGTCGTCCAGATTCAATAAGTTAATTTGATTAATTATCTCCCAACAGTTCAAATCCGAGTACGAATGAATTGTGAGGCCACTCCAGATCCTGGTCCTAGAGGAAGTGCTTCAGAGATGGTAACAACCTCGCCTGAACCACAACCAAGTGTCCCGAGCGCAACCGTAACGCCGGTTACATGCTACCAACAACAAGCAGCATCGTGCATGGCAGCTTTTAGTGGAGAAAATGTCCCATATGCAGGCATTCCCCCGACTCAAGAGCGTCAAAGACAAAATTCACAACATGGAAGAGATCCCACCCAACGAGCAGCGTCTCAGTTTTGAATGGCTGCAAATCGCTGCTAATTTTAGATAAAACTAAATTGTTAAGACGTATCGACAGACAATAGACGGTAGTTTTCATCCACGAACCATTTTTTAACATTTATTAATCGCAATTAATCTCTTATTTTTTCACATGAATGTAGAACATTTCTTTTTTTTTAATTTGTAAAACTACTACATTTATTCTCAGAAGTTTGACTCTGAGTTTCTTCATCTTTGGAGATAATTCGTAAAACCTTTTTAAAAATCTGTTTCAAATATCAGTGCATGCTTGTCATTAAATTGTCTACGGTACTACAGATGATCATGTGTCATTATGTGCTTCTTACTTTACTTAGCATGTCATGAAATGTTACTGGAAATACGTGGTTCACAGGACATCGGGTGGGTGGGGGAGGGGGGGGGTAGGGGATTGCCGTTCTGCTTCTTGTGTTTTCTTTCTGGATCCCTGTATGCTATCAGAAGTATTTTGTTAAGTTCTCTGTACTCGGAGGAAATTCTTTACAGAAAAAAATGCCAGTAGGCAGATTCGACGTTGGCTTGCCAGAACATAGGCGAGTGCCAACGCTTCACCACTTTTACGCTAAGAAGTACTTTTTTTCTAAGGTTGTCTTTAAAAGTATGAACATTTTCTCGATGTTTTCAGAACTCAGTTGCAAGGTTCTCGATTTCTTTTGCAATTTCAATTTAATTTGACTCCATTTCATTGAATGTATTTTTTCTGTCATTCTTTGCCAAAGTACATTGCAGTCAGTTCTTTCTTGTTAACTTTTCCCATTGTGTTTCTTGGCAACTCGTCCACCACAAGAAGCACCGTGGGGATCTGGTACGGCACCATGAGACCGCTGGCTCATTGTTTTAAATCAGCCACGCTCATGTCCTGTATTAGAAGGCAGGATTTTTAAGTTATGGCGGAAAACCTTAAAACAAATTAATTCAACATGCTTGAAGAAAATTTATTATAAATTGCACACCTTATTGCGATTTAGTAAATGGAACTGAAAAGGCTTAAATGGAAATACTCTACTAACAGAGGTACGGAGCCACTGGGAGGTCAGTTGTGAGTTCTGTTTACATATTTCTATCCTAGGCAAGGTCACCCCTTCCCCAGTTCCTCCTCAGCATCTTTCAGGGGTTCAAATCGAAGACGGCGGACAAGAGGCCCGCCATCTTGAAATCCGGCGAATGCTTGAAAGACTCGGCTGGTAATGAGGTTTATTCCAGCTTTCTGTTTCCCCCAATCTCTCGGATTGCAACGGACAGCTAAGTCTGCGTCGAGCCTAGTGGCCCATACAGGCCGGAGCTTATCCCAGTTTCTGTAGCATGAAGCGACTAGGAGTATTTCTACTCCCCCTTGGATGGGATGCTAGTCCATCGCAGAGTTACCCCCCCCCCCCCCCCAGCATGAGTTTGCCGGTATCCATTTTATACACCTGGGTGTATGAATGACCCTGGCCAGGCTCGAATCCGGACCGCTCGATCTGGAGTCCAGCGCGCTAACCACTAGGCCACCTCAGTACCCGTATTTATATGGTCCAGCATGAGGATGAGGTTGTTAAATACAGCAGTAAAAAATACGAAAAAATATTGTTGACATGAACATGAATAAGGGGAAACAGATGCATACCTTGCCAGGGTATAGTGTAATAATTGCCGCCACTCTCTCCCCCCACTCGGGATCAGGTTTGCCCAGTACTGCGCAGTCTGTAATGTCATCGTGTGACAACAGATAACGTTCAACTTCCAGAGCACTTGCGGGGAATAAAGGAAATAAAATTGATTTCATATATTAACAAAGAGACACGAATAAGTGTCATTAAAGTGGTGTTAACTGGCACAAACCGTTGTGTACGTCAGTTAAGTTTACAAAGGAAGTCTTGTGGCAGGAAGTCTAATTTAGGGCCTGTTTACATGATTCCGAAACGAGTTTCATTCAACGAATTCATTACATCCCCATATATTTCTCTGCATCTGTTTACATGACACCGAGACGCAAGTCAAGTCGTTGCGGTTTTCATTCCCGGATAGAATATTCGTTCTGGAATGAAATTTCATTTTGGTATCATATTAACAAAAAACGAATTTCGTTCCGAGATGAAACCGCATCTCATGAATCCGCATACGGAGGACACAGTTTGAACTCATAGTGAAAAAATATAATAGCATTTACTGTTTAGCCCAAAGGAGAAGTCCTATGGTCAATTGCTCATTAAAATTGCAAATGTGGCCATTAATGGGCACAATAACATGTTTGCGCGAAACCTGCGCCATCTTTGTTTTTGATCTCGCGCGAAAGCCACATACGTGAAAACGCCTTAGGTTGAGCCGGTCGACTCTGTCATGTGAATGCAGTCGTTCCGGAATGAAAGTCATTATGGAATCATGTAAACAGGCCCTTAGCTTATGTTCTCCTTAGGCTACTGTTTCTGTTCGTGGGACATAAAGATGTCATATTTATTTAGAAACGTTTTAATGGATGATGGACGAGACAGCTTAAAACAGGTTTTAATCTGAATAAATCTGATCTCACCTGATTTTATAACCTCCGCTTTTGATAATATCAACAGAAGACCTGCCCAGGATACGGTAGACACTATCTTTATAGGCTTTGAAGGAAATACAAAGAAAATATTCAGGGTTTTTTTTTTTTTTTTTATTATTGCTATCATACACAAAATACAATTACATTCATTTGTAGCACGCTTTTTATGTTACAATATTATTTGATACTAATTGCAATAACACTGGAGTAGGTTACAAAATATTACACTAGAGACACTAGATACATTAGAGACACTAATTACACTAGAGACAATTACAATAAATTAGATGCACTATAAAGCAGAATAAAAGGTAAAGGAACATCTTATCATACACATAATACAATTACATTCATTTGTAGCACGCCTTTTATGTTACAGTATTATTTGGTACTAATTGCAATAACACTGGAGTAGGTTTCAAAATATAAATTACAATTACGCTAATTACACTAGAGACAATTACAATAAATTGGATGCACTATAAAGCAAAAAAATGGTAAAGGAACAACTTAAACAATAAGGCAATTTATGGACAAAGGATAATAATTTAATCTATCTTCTCTATAGTATATTTTATATTTAATTTATTAACATAATCGGAGAGAGTAATTGGTCTGTTGTGCAGTTTGTTGGTGTAAATGTAGTAGCGCATATATAGCAAGGTATAATTAAGTTTCCTTATCAAAGCTTTGTTTTCAAGTGAATAGGCGGGAGATAAACCAAATAACATTTCTTTAACAGATGGATGGTGATTGGTGTAGTTGACGCTATTAAACCATTGAATAACTCTCCTTTGAAAAGCTTTTGAAAACTGGCAGTGTATGAAAGTATGCTCAATGGAGTCTTCGTTTCCACAATATAAACAATCTCCGTCATCTTTGATACCAAAAAGGTGTAGTTCCTTTTTAGTAACTATAATTCTATGTAAGAACTTGTAGTGGAATTCTTTCAATTTATTTTCTTTACAAACTCGTTTTGTCAACTTAAAAAAGTGCCCCCAATCTGTGGAGTTTAGATTCAAATTTTTGCTCCATTTCGTTGGGCCGGTAGGAAAAGAATGATTTACCTTATTGTTTAATAGCCAGTAGAAATCTTTTGCCTTTGCTTTCTCTAAGTCAATTTCGATGTTTTCAGCTAGTTGGATCTTGGATTGATTTCCCAAATAACTTTCTTTTGAAAGTTCAAAATTACGTGCCCTAGTCAGAAGTGTTTTAGGAATGGCATTTATAACTTGATAAAATTTTAAAAAGTTGGTTTTTACAGTCATATTTCCTTTTAAACTGTTGAAATGAAATTAGCTGTCCGTTTTCATTTAAAAGGTCCTGAATAGATATAATTCCTTTGGAAAACCATTCTCGAAGAAAGAAGGGTTTTCCTCCTATAAGGATAGCTTTGTTGTTAAAAAGAATTGTTTCCTGTCCTTGCTGGTAGTTGTATTGAGACTTTAGTTCCGAAAAAAAAGATAAAATGTCTTTGTAAAAGATTGGCAATTTAGGATCTAAGTATTTAGCATCGTAATTACACCTAAGGAAAAAATTTAATCCTCCAAGTTTTGTAAAGAAATAGTTTGGTACTGATTTCCAATTGCGGATTTCAGGGTTAAGTAGTCTTGAGATCCAGGCCAGTCTTAACCCCTTTATCATAAGATCGATATCCGTCATACGGATACCACCTCGATCATAATCCTGATAAATGCTTTCTCTTTTAATTTTGTCCTTTTTGTTATTCCATAAAAAACTGAAAAGCTTACTTTTGATGATACATTTGAATTCAGTTGGAAAGTTTAAATTGGATGATGCATAGACTATTTGGAATAGCCCAAGAGACTTAATAATCAAAGCTTTTCCAAACAAGGTCAGGTTTCTTGCTTTCCATACGTCCAGTTTTGTTTGTAATTTCTTAACTTTTAAATCGAAATTAAAATGTTTGTTCTTAGAATTTTAACAGGTTTGTTTACCCACTGTAATTGTAACGGTGTGGTTTTGTTCTTTGACCACTTTCCCAACCATATCGCCTTAGTCTTTTTTACATTTAGTTTTAAGCCTGAGATGACTCCAAAGTTGTTGACTATGTTAAGAGCGTTTTCTACCGAAATAATATCTGCACAAAACAAGTTAGTATCGTCAGCAAATTGGCTTATTTTAACTTCATTTCCAAATAAATTGATCCCTTTAATTTCAGGTGTCTGGCGAAGTTTGTTTGATAATATTTCTGCGCTCAATATGAAAAGATACGGGGAGGGCGGGCAGCCTTGCCTAACCCCTCTTGTTGGTTTAATCCAGTTCGTAGTAAAGCCGTTATTCAATACTGTACTTTCGATATTTGTATAAAAGATTCTAATCCATCTTTTAACATTTTCACCGAAATTGAACCGATCTAATACCTTCATCATGAATTGCCATTCCAGAGTGTCAAAGGCTTTCTTAAAGTCTAATGACACCAGAATGCCCCCTTTATTTTCCGACATGGTGTACTCCATTACATCGCTTATCAGGCGTATATTCTCTCCAATATAACGACCTTTCATGAATCCGGTTTGATCAAAGTGAACTAATTTTGGGAGTACTGATTCTATTCGTTTGGCTAATGCTTTAGATGCAATCTTGTAATCGATGTTGAGTAATGTTATAGGTCTCCAATTCTGAATGTCTAGTAGGTCAGAATCTTCTTTAGGTATCAATGTAATCACACCTCTTCGCTGTGAAATGGAGAGTTCTCCATCTTCAAAGGCTTGATTAAGACTTTGAACCAGATCAAATCCTATTAAATCAAAGAAGTGTTTATAGAACTCAGCGGTGAATCCGTCTTTGCCCGGAGATTTATTGTCTTCAAAAGATTCTAATATCTTCTTACATTCCTCCAAGGTAAAAATCCCTTCCATTGTTTCCTGTTCTTCGTTATTAAGTTCGGGGATTTCGATTTCCCGGATAAATTCGTCAAAAGCTTCTTGGGTCACAGTTATTTTAGAGCTGTAAAGGTCCTCATAAAATTCCTCTATTTGTTGTAAAATTTGGACCTCTTCTTTTATTGTTACGTTATCGCTAGTTTGAAGTTCGGTTATTGTCTTCCTATTGTAGTTTTGCTTTTCTAAATTAAAAAAATATTTAGTCGGCCGCTCTCCTTTCTCTACCCACTTGCATTTCGATCGAAAAATTGCAGCACGTCCTTTTTCTTCGTATATTGATTGATACTCTGATTTTAGCTTGTCGTACTCGGTTAGCGAATTATCTATATCTGCTAAATTATCACTGTTGCATATTTCATTTTCCAGCTCTTCCAGACGCTTAGAGATTTGTAATTCCCGTTTTAAAGCAACCCTCGCTTTCCGTTTAGCGAAAGAAATGGTGTTGTCACGAATTTCCATTTTGATTAATTCCCATACTAGTCTTTTGTCTTTCAGAGATGCATACTTCTCGCGAGGAATGAGATCGCGAATTTTAAATGTATAGCCGTCATCTTTCAGTAAGGTGTTATTGAACTTCCAAAATCCTGGTCCCCTTGGAGAATTGTTTGGTAATGACAAACAAAGAAAAGCTGTTTTATGATCTGGTGCTATTGAAGTAGTAATTCCGGTACTTTTAACGTGTTTTGACAAGTTCTTTGCAATTAAAATGAAGTCCAATCTAGACTTCACGTTTAAGGCTTTGGATACATATGAATATATATTCAAATTTGGGTGCCGGACTCCCCCAAAAATTTCCATTGTCGTAAGAAGGAGCTGACTGAAAAGTGATGGTTTCCATGGTGTTCCGCCTTTTTTATCTTTTTTTGAGAGCGTGCAGTTCCAGTCACCTCCAACAATAAGGTTTGTCAATTCCAACTTGTCGATGATGCAATTATTGAGCTCTTGGATAAATTCTAGTTGTTCAGATGGATTATTTGGTGCGTAAATATTACAGAAGGACATTTTTAAACCATTGATATTGACTGTTATAAGAACGATTCTCCCTGTTTTGTCACTAAATGAGCAGTCTACACTAAGATTAATCGATGGATCTATTAAAATGCAAGTGCCTTTGCTGTGTCGGGACCCATGGGAAAAATACATTTTGCCTCCCCATTCGTTTTGCCAAATTGTTTCGTCGTTTAGTTCTGAATAAGTTTCTTGGATGAAATAAATACTCGCTTTTTGATCTTTTAAATATGTGAAGATGCTCCTTCTCTTGGTTTGGTCGCGTATTTCCCTAACGTTTAGTGAGATTACCTTACATCCTGAGTAGTTTTGCATTGGAATGTAATTGTAAAAAAAACCAACAACACACACTCAAAAGTAAAACCAAAACAAACACTTATGACTACAAAAGGTAGACTAACGAAAAGTTTACCGACAGACCTACGTCAGAATAAAGGAAAAAAAATACCTTCGTAAGAGTTTCCTTTCAGCAGGGTTCGCTTTGCATTCCAATCCCCCCAAAAAACAATTTATCTAAAACAGTCTCTAGCTTTGCAAAGTTTGTTTACCTAGAGATAGTCCAAGTCTTCCAATTCATCAATCCTGATCGGTCTTCCTTCTGGAGAGGTCTTCACGTATATTTTGCCATCCAAAGACCAGGCACTTATCAATTCGCCGTCTCTACGCATTTCGTTCGCCTTGTTAATAATTCTTCGCCTGTATGATGTGAGATTTTCGTTCAGAAAAATTTTTTCCGATGCTGCGCGTATAGCCGCGGTCGACGTTGGGAAGAGGTTCGATACTGCTATATTCCTTAGCTTCGCTCTTGACTTGTACAAGTTGGACTTGACGATAATTGGCTTGTTGCCCTTCCTTTTAAGTTTTAAGTTTGTGGACAATTTCAATGTCGTTGGACTGAACTGGCACTTCCAGCGCTTCTGCAATTTTCAACACAACCTCTTCGGGCGATTCGTAGGCGCTTTCTGGAACTCCATGTATTTCTAGAGAGTTTTTTCTAGTATACTGTTCTAATCTGTCTTGTAAATCATACAGCTCGTAGCTTTCCTCTTCTTGTTCGTTAAGACGGTCTCTTAGAGTAGTTGTCTCCTTCACTGCCTCATTGAGCTTCTTCTCAGTCTTTGCTAATGACGTCTTTAGGTTTGTTATCTCGAGATTTTGTTTAGCGACTGTAGATTTAAGCTCGCTTATATCGCTGCTTTGTCTCTTGTTCTCCATGAGGATATTAGATACTGTAATTTGGATGTCCACTAACATCTCTTTCAGTTCTGATAGGCTGGGTTCTTCATCCGCTGTATCGTCTTCAGGGGATTCTGTCATTGATGCTTCTTCCACGTGTTCGGCCGCCATGTTTGGTCGTTTGGCTAAAGTTAGTTCTTCCTCTGTCGAGCCTCGTGCTCCTCTTTTATGTTTTCCCTCTTTTTTGCTCATCGGCTAACCAAGGAGGCTTTTAGGCGCTTATTTGTTTCCACAGAATTGTCATTCAGTCGAGGAAAGACGATTGGGGACGGAAGCTTCGCTCCGGTTTAAAATTCGTGCCACCGCACTTCGCGCCCGCGCATACTCCATAAGACATAATATTGTTTGCGGCTTTTTGATGTAGTCATGGAAACACAAGAAAAACAGTGTAACATGCAGTTGGAATAAAATACGTTAATCTGGATTTAATTGTAAGTCTACTACCATAACAGCTTGTTCTGCTGTAGATGATTGCTCTGGTAGATAAACCATCAATAATAACTGCACTTGGTTCACAATACGACGATGTCTGCTCAACTAATGATAACACTTAATTCAGTAGTAGCCCCGTATTATATAGAGGATAATACATGGTTGCGCGGAGATATGAAATTTATCTTCGAGTGTTCAAATCGAGTGAGATATCGGTTTTGAACACGAGAAGATAAATTTCATATATCCAAGCAACCATGTATTATTCTGTTTATTATAAAAACCTACTAATTACGATGTTTTGGACGATTTTCCGAAGATTTCCGAAGATTTTCAAAATGTTGTCCGAAGGTCGTACGAATGATTCCGAACATTTTCCGAACTTTTCCGAAAATTTCCGACGTTTTCTGAAGATTACCGGAGATTGCCGAGGAAGATCCGAAGATGTTTCGACTTAATATCGATAAAATTTGGCTCATTGAGCATTGAAACACGGCAAACTCTGCGAGCTAATTGGTCAAAAATAATATCACACGTGTGGATATCATTTTTTACCACACGTGTGATACCATTTTTCTCGATTTGCTACCACTCG
Source organism: Oculina patagonica (assembly GCF_052425735.1). NCBI lineage: Eukaryota > Metazoa > Cnidaria > Anthozoa > Scleractinia > Oculinidae > Oculina > Oculina patagonica. The sequence goes on from NC_135768.1 coordinate 21,638,893, forward strand.
CTTTACCACTGCAGTTTATATAATAATCAAGCTATTGCTACCATTTTTGGTTTTCTTGACGGTATTCGTCTGTGGAATGAAGTCAATGTTTGAGGAAAACCTTTTCTTTGCGTATCGTGAGCTGAAAACCAGACTCGGTCAATATTTTAATACTAATACTCGCAGCTTATTGTTCACTCGAAACGCCAGGGGACTTGCAGGACGGGTGTTCTCCCGGGACCCCCTGGGGCCTGAACGCGTAATGCCGCGTGTATCATAAAAATATGGACTAAGGCCCGGTTAAATGTCGCGTTTTATTTGTGCCGAATCTAATTCAGGAATTAAATGCATGTGGAGTCCGACATTTAAGTCAGTATAATTCGGAAGATTTGAATTAAATGTGACTTCTGTCGCATCTTTGACTTGGCCAGTCGAATATTCGACAGAAGTTCGACAGTTGCTTTATACGTCGAACTTCACATGCGCCAAATTGAATACATAAGTTATGCTTGTGTATTTGTAAATATAAGAGGGTTTGTGATTTGAAGCTTGACTTATCGCTATGGACTGTGTTGTTTCCACGCTCAATCTTAAACTCTCAAACCGTCGGATTGCATTCGCATCCTGTTTCGCCATTTTTGAGAATGCATTTCTTAAAAAAGGAAACAAAAAACAAAACAAGACACTAAAGGCAGTAGTTAAATTTACAGAACCTATCGATACTGAAGAAAATTTAACTGAAACCTGGCTAGTGTACTTCAAAAACATGCAGTTCGTTTTATTATATATTTTATTTTACGAAGAGAAGGTGGTCATTATCCGCCATACTTTTATTGTTTAAAATTGAGTATGAAAGGACTCGAAATAAAAACGAGGCGTGGGAACGAAACTTAAACTCGCTCATGAATTAAATGCTGCTGCATAAATTCGAAGTCTAAATCAAAATATCGAATTTAATAACTTGAGTCGACCGAAATAGGTATTTTAAAAATTCGGCACATATAAGGGAAATAGGAAATAAAGGTCTTTTTACAAGTACAGGTAGCTTATAAGGCCGTTGTTTAACTCAGGTTTCCGCGCTGTATGAAGCGACTAGGGGATGCTAGTCCATCACGGGTCGCCCCAAAGCATTCTGTCAGGTTGTCTTAGCAAACCGCCGGTGCCATTTTATCCTTGGTATTGTCACAGCCGGTAGAGGGGACTTAAAGTGTTTATATTGGCCATTATTAATTAGTTTCTCTGCCATAGAATCAGCAAGGACCGTATTTGCATAATTTGCATAACGTTCACTTACCTCAATTCTAATTCTCACCACTTTGGAGGTGTGTTGACTGAAGGAACAAACGAGGCTATTTGAACAGCAGTTCGACAAAGATTAATAGCAGGCACGCAAATTTCAGCGCAATAACTGAACTAATCGGTGAGTGAATCTGTCACTATTTAATCTTGTTGATGAAGTGTTGTTTAGCGTAAAAATATTTCTGTATTACAGCAATATAAGTCGCACCCAAGCATAAACGTAAACACAAGATATGCATGTTAAAGGGGCGAGGGAAGCACATCAGTAGAAAGTTTTCTTTTTGTCCTTTGCTTTCATTTGCGCCGTTTGGACGTTTGTGTGAGCCGGGATAACACAAGCGGATCTTTTTATATAGTCTTAGGACTGGTTTTCATGCACGAATAAAGAGCCTAATGTTGAACACTGTGAATTACGTATGCCACTTTGTGTTCACGTTTAGTGACACATCTTTCGTCATGGCGATCATGCGTTTATTATTATTATTATTTGCCGCCTTTTTTTAATCTCAGCTTTTCTTTATTTTTTCAAAATTAATTTGTTTAGGTTTTTCTGTAATTAACGTCTCCGACAGTTAAATACTCTTTAATCCTGTTGAAATTAATAAATAAACGGAGGTTGTATTCAGGTACGTGGAGGTTTGATTCAGTGGATTTTGTCCTTTTATCTACGGGAGATCATGGTTTACAAACATAGTTCGCTGTGTAGCTGGCAAGAAAAGGAATGGCCATTCCAAATAAACGATGTTGACTTAGAATGAAGACGATAGCTTGCGGTAAAATATGTTAAATTAAATTCATGAATGTACACTGGCCTTTACAATGTTAACTAAATTGTTACTACGGAGGATTATAAGCAATTTACACTTGTTTATGAACATTCCAGTCGAACGAAAAAGAAAGAAGAAATAATCTTTCACAACTCACATCGAAGTTTAACTGAATGTGTGCACGAAAAAATGTAAATTTAAGGTAGGCAGGCAGAAATTTATACATTGCTAAGGCTTCTTTTGATACTTAAAAAAATGTGTAGTGACCTGAGGCAAGAAGGTGTCACAAGCCATTACGAGACATTTGTTTTGAAATTACGAGGATTAAAGATACTTCTTTTATTAGTTAGAGCAATATTGTGGACGATGATATGTTTTATTCGGTTGCTTCGGAACGTTACTAAGAGAAAGCGGACTGGGGGACTTAGAAAACGAGTCTTTAGAGAGTGACCCAATTCTGACCACAGTAACTCCACACATTAAATGTGAAAAGGTTATTGATGATATGCGCCACGCAGTCATCTGATGCAAAATAACAACTATTGGATCTAAGAATTAGAACCTTTTATGCGCCAGAAACGAAAACCATTAAAAAACCCACCCTTTTTATTAGAACGGGCCAAAAAACATGTGGAAACGTATTTCCCATCTGATCGCAGCAGCACAAGACCAAGACCAAAGGGTACAACTAAATAAGCTCGGACATTTAACAGTTATTTGCTAAAGCTTTTTAAACAGAAAGTCAATAAAAAAGAAACGCAAGCGAATTGCAAAAAAGAATTGTCTTATAAATCTAGCGTGGCCAAAATATCCCCTCCAAACACTTAAAAATATTCCGTGGTGATCCCATGACAAACAGCGAGAATCTTAATCGCGCCGTCAGAATATTAATTTTTGACTTATTTATTTATGTCACTTAATCGTCAGAAATTGTATTTTTTTTAGAGACTTGCGCGAATACGTCTTGACTTTCTGTTTGTTTGGCATTTGTTTTCAGATGAAACCATGACGACTGTTAAAGCAAAGATCAGTGATTGGTTTAAGCTCATGTTGTCCATCCCGCAAACCGAACCCATGAAAAGCACGCAAAAATTCACCCAATGGTCTTCAGTGTTCGCTTACTGCATAGGTGGAGGAACCTTACTCGTCTGTCCTCAGCTGTGGAGGATCATCTTACAGTTACACTTCCTGGGCCGCACTGAGGGGTACCTTCGCTTTATTGGACTGGGTGTAGTCGTTATTGGCTTCTTGCTTATCATCGCAGCACGCTCTGACCAACAGGGTCCTATCTTAGGGTCCATTTTTGCGCGGTTTGTCCTCTTGAACGGGATCCTGGCTATGTTGGCCCTCAGGAACATGATGCCGCTCTCATTCGCTCTCCTGTTCATGGGCCTGGATACGTCACTTGCTCTGATCACCCTGGTAATATGGTGCCGTGAGACAGAAGGAGCCTCAGTGAGCCTTTTCTTCCGGGAAGTCTTCACACCAATCTTTAAGTGCCATGCCGTAACATCAGGAACATCCACTGCAACCGTCTTTTTTGTCGGGATGTTTCAGTTCTTTTTCTGGCTTGTGTTTATTATAAGGCCCGACGCTGCACAAAACATCCTCCATCTTGATAATTTTCAAGGACATTCCAATGGGTTCTTGGCGGGTGTCTTTTTCACCTTGTGTATTCACGGATGGCGTCACGTGACAGACGCCAGCGCCGGCAGCCAATCCTTTGTCCAAGCCGCCTTGTGCTATCGAATCTTGTTGAATGTTCCGGTTTTTGTAATTTTGGGTTTGGTTGACCAAATTGAGCGCAATCTTTGCATTGCTTTGTCGAGTTTTGAATTGTGTTTGTTTATCGTTATTTTAGTATCCGCAATCAGTTCCCCTAAAAAGGATGTGCCAGCTACAGAGGGAGATGAACAAACTCTACTCACTTCTGGAGATAAACGGTAATCAAATTGAAATCAGTTAACTATATAATCGCAGAACGCCGCTTGTTGCCTTCTTGGTGGTTTAATCATCAATGTCATATATAGTATAGTAAATATAGTACTTGTATAAGGGTATTTCAAATGGAACATTGATGAAAACGTTATACACATAATGGTTAGATGGATTTGACATGAAGCTAATGACAAGCTATATATTTTGTACTCACAGTGAGTCCCATATGTTATGTTTCACTGAAAGATTTTTTTCAGCTAAAACGTTATTTGACAGAATAAATTAAATTTGAAAGAATAAAATTATCATTAATGCATTTTTCTTTTCCTTTTCATTGGCTGAGAGCCTACCACGTGATCTGCAATACACTGCCTACGAATAGTGGTCTGCCCATGCGTATTAGCGTCAAACAGTGATTTTGCTGCAAATAATATTCTACTCATGCGTTGTTGTGCCCACTTCCGAGAAAAATGGCAGTTCGTTTTCCAGAAATGTCGGAGAAAGATCTGAAATTCTTACCAGGTCTAAAATAAGTTCAGTGATCGAATGAAAAAAATAATTCTTAAACTTGCTTATCGCAAAATATGGTGATTTGTTGGTGTTTCGCAGGCGTAATCAGAAATTTATACTTTTTATGGTCCAAACCCTTCAAACGACACTATAACCGAAAAATGGCGTCGACAAGTCTTTTTTCTGTAGTCTTTTCCAGGCTTTCGGTAGTTTGGGGAAAGCAAAAAACGTGGGCAAGCAAGGGCGGAAAGCGCTTTTTGAGGCATAATTCGAAGAGGTATGTCAGTTTTATTTTGACGACAACTTTTGCGTCGAGGTGAACGCTTAAGTGCTGTAATTTTAGATAACAAATAGTAACCATCAGTTCGGGTAGTTGAAAAGCAGAGAGAAAAACGGTAAACGAATTGGAAAAAAAGGGGATAGGGGAAACTAAACGTAGTATTCGTGAAAGATTCACTGAACATAGACAAGCCACGAACAATCCCAGACACACTAACGCTTGGCCCTCAGGAACATGATGCTGCTCTCGTTCGCTCTTCTGTTCATGGGCCTCGATACATCACTTGCTCTGATCACCCTGGCGATATGGTGCCGTGAGACAGAAGGAGCCTCAATGAGCCTTTTCTTCCGTGAAGTCTTCACACCAATCATTAAGTGCCATGGCGTTACATCAGGAGCATCTATTGCGGCCGTCTTTTTCGTCGGGGTGTTTCAGTTCTTTTTCTGGCTGGTGTTTATTATAAGGCCGGACGCTGCACAAAACATCCTCCACCTTGATAATTTCCAAGGGCATTCTAGTGGGTTTTTGGCGGGTGTGTTTTTCACCTTGTCCATTCATGGATGGCGTCACGTGACAGATGCCAGTGCCACCAGCCAACCCTTTGTCCAAGCTGCCTTATGCTATCGAATTTTGTTGAATGTTTCGGTTTTTGTAATTTTGGGTTTGGTTGACCAAATTGAGCGCAATCTTTGCATTGCTTTGTCGGGTTTTGAATTGTGTTTGTTTATCGCTATTTTTGTATTCGCGATCTGTTCCCCTAAAAAGGATGTGCCAGCTACAGAAGGAGATGAACAAACTCTACTCACTTCTGGAGATAAAGGGATATCAAATTGAAATCAGTAAACTATATAATCGCAGAACGCCGCTTGTTGCCTTTTTGGTGGTCTAATCATCTATGTAATAAAAAGCATCCTCTGTATAGTATATAAACCTTATTGTAGGAAAATAACGCTCATATAAAATAAGGTCTTTGAAATTAACGCGACATAAATTAACGCGAACTGGAGGGAAAATTTGTTTTAAATAAAGGAAATTCACGCGAGGGACGGGGCAATCTTTCGAAATAAAGAAAATGAACGCGATTTGTGATGTCTCTAAAGACATTTTGGCTGCTATGCGGCTCTTCTGAAAGCAAGAACAAACTTGAAATATTGTAGATGACAGATCTTTAAGGCCTAAAAAAAGACTAAAAAATGGTGGATATTGTTTCCTAGTTTCTTTATGCATTCGGACAGTATCCAGTATTTAAAATGAAATTAAGGTCTTGGAAATTAACGCTCCACTTAAATAACGTCGCGGAAAATAACGCTCACAAAAATAACACGACTTAAATTAATGCGAACTACAATAACTCGCGTTAATTTCATGGAGCGTTAATTTCCTAAATTAGGTAGTACTTGTATAAGGGTAATTCAAATGGAACATTGATGAAAACGTTATACACAAAAATGGCTAGATGGATATATAATGAATTGAAGCTCTTGATAAGCTATTTTCTACTCACAGCGAGTACTATATGTTATGTTTACTGAAAGATATTTTTCAGCTAAAACGTAATTTGACATAATAAATGAAGTTAGAAAGAACAAAATATCATAGGATGCATTTTTCTGTTTCTTTTCATTGGCCGAGAGCCTACCACGTGATCTGCAATACACTGTCTACGAATAATGGTCTGCTCATGCGCATTAGCGTCTGACAGTGATTTTGCTGCAAATATTCTGCTCATGCCTAGTTGTGTCCACTTCCGAGAAATATGGCAGTGTCGTTTTCCGGAGTTGTCGGAGAAAAATTTGAAATTTCTACTAGGTCTAAAACAAGTTCAGGGATCGAATGATAAAATAATTCTTTTACTCGCTTATCGCAAAATATGGTGATTTATTGGTGTTTCGCAGGCGTAATCTGTGAATGAAAAAAAAAATCAGAAATTTATACTTTTTATGGTCCAAACCCTTTAAACGACACTCTTTCTTAAGGGTAAAACTATAACCGAAATTTGCGTCGACAAGTCGTTTTTACTGTAGTCTGTTCCAGGCTTTCGGTAGTTTGGGGAGAGCGAAAAACGTGGGCAAGCGAGGGGAAAAGCGCTTTTTGAGGCATATAACGTGAACGGGTACCTCAGTTTTATTTTGGCGATATCTTTTGCGTTGAGGTGAACGCTTAAGTGCTGTGATTTTAGATAACTAATAGTAGCCGTCAGTTCGGTTAGTTGAGAAGCAGCGAAAAAAAAACGGTGAACGAATTGGAAAATAAGGGGAGCACTCCCCACAGGCAGACCACCCTTTCTGTTCGTGGTTAATAATTGTTGACATAGGGTGAAATCAATGGCGCATATAGAAGATATATAGAGAAACATTACGTCGGTTTCGATTTACTACAAAATATAAAATTTACTCTAAATGATTCAATAAAAGTTCAGATGAAATGTTGAATGAGTCTTGTGTCACGTTTTTCTGCCTCCCCCGAGCCCTTTAAAGCTCTTTAAGGCGTTTTTTTGCGAGGTCATTTAGCGACAGGTAGAAAGAGAGAGAGAGAAGCCCCTTGCCATTTTCTCCACTCGCCATCCATTCGCGCTAATCTCGGTTTTTGTGCCGCTCCCAAACTTACCAAACGCCTGGAACAGGCTAGTATTTACGTTGATACAAGGTAAGGGATGACGGTTGCCCCACCCTCCCCGCCCTAATCGTTCTCATAGTAGGGTCCCTGGAACGAGGTAGCCCTTTCCCTTGCGTGACTGCTTTCCCGCGAGCCTTCGCAAACCCGGATCACTTCCGCTTTTCGAACCACAGTCTTGCAGAAAGAAGAGATCGAAGCAATGCCATGAAGACACATCCATAAAGGTGAGAATCTTCGATATGTATACTTTCATACATTAACCATCATCTGGCAATTCCATAAAAGTGTGCTAATTTTTGTTGCTTTGTGAGTTGTCGAACGAATTCAGTCAAATGCGATAAAGAAACGCCCTCGGAATGTTGTTGTTTTATACTATTCGCATAACAAAATCAAGAAGAAACCGTTGAAATCACCAGCACAATAGTGTTACCAGCTTCACCGAGAGTGTGCAGTTGTACGTAATGACCTTAATGCTTCATTCGTTCATACAGGTAGTTTTGTAAAAGAATATCGATTGAGAGACTATGAAAGTAATATAATTGTATCCTACGTTTGACAATCGCGTGACACAGTGCGATCGCTTTGTATCTCTTTGTCCTTCCCAAGCGAATGTAACTGATCTTGACTTTGTTGTAAGTTTGAAATACTGATACTTTTATGAAACACTGATTGCAAGCAACAACATGTTAGTACTAAATTCTGATACTAAATGTTTACAGCTTAGGCTAGTAAATGTCGGTTATCTCAGTTTTATATACTGCTGGAACATTCTGTTGTAGTTTCAATACGTCACGTAATCTTTCCTCTTATTGTGGTTTAAATGTTGTTTACTGCAGTACGTTTCGCGATCAAAGTGTGGTTTCGGGCGAAACACTGTGATTTCGGCCCTGTAAATGAACTATTATAACAGTCTACCCATAAATTTTCTAAATAGTATACGCTTCTGTTTTTGGGATATAAATACCTTCTTTGTACACAAGACCCTCGACCCGACGCCATCGTTGTTGTCGTTAAAAAAAAAAAACAGACACAAATACCCTGAAATATTTTAAACGAGTATTCATATGCGCCTCCGGGCGATTGAACTATTTTAATAGTTCTGTTTTAATTCTATTTAATGATAGATAATGTCGAACGAAACAAATCGAACGATTGAGTTAGTTTTTTTTCGGTCGTGGAACCAAATTGAATTCGGAAATTTAATATGTGAGGTATCTAAACGAAGACGAACGGAGTCTAATTTTATCTGATTTCGTTCAAAAACCTATACAACGCTTAGAGCTGTAGTCTGTTGCCACAGCAAAGAAGATTTTATTGGAGAGTGCCCTTGCAACTGAGCCAAGACTATTTTAATCTGACCTTTATTTTGGTCAATCAGTCGCCAGTATGTAAACGCCAATGGCACTCTGTCGCATTTTTAGGCGATGATGTCAGAGGCAGTGGGGGGGAATTTGTACCACTTTCTATCGCGATCGATCGACCGATCAAAGGAACCGAATGGGACTGAGAACGCACTATAGGAATAAATGTTACGCGCGAACGGAGATCAAGTAACCAAGAAATCGCCGCGAAGAACACGAACTGAAAAACATTTTTGGAAAGCTAGAAAGGCCTGAAGCAAGTATAAACGAAAGAGACAAATTACATATTTGGGGAGTTCTACTGAATTCAATCGACAGACATGATCACATCTCTACTTTTATTAATACAATGGGTCTGTGTTGTCGGTCTGTGTAAACAATTACGAAACAGCCCTTGTCCTTGCATGGGGGGCGGGGGGGGGGAGGAACAGAAGGGTAAATCTCCCTCCTCCCTACTTTTTGCGCCAATTTCTCCCTCCCCCCGACTTTTTGCGCCAATTTCTCCCTCCTCCCTAATTTTTTTGGCCCATTCTCCTCCTCCCTATTCTGTACCTCCCCCCTCTTGCTTGTCGCACACGAGAAGTATATCGCATATCGTAAATCGTTTTTTGGCTGTCACGCTTCAAGGTAACGCGACATTTGTTGAAGAACATTTGTTCATCAAAGAAGTTGTCAGCTACTTGTATTTACGTTAATTTTTTTAAAAAATTTCCTGGAAAATAGTAAGACCCAATTGGGAAACGTCATCGCCTCTGTATGCGATTGCGTGCCGTTTATTGTAATTGTGGCTGTCGCCGACCAAGAAAAATACATCGGAATCAAACCATTAAGGTTATTTGCGCATATAAAATAACAGTGCAGAGCTGGAACTGGAATGAAAATATACCATTAGGTATGAGCAAATTAACAGTAATATAACCCCAGAACACTACTCACCTAAATTCGAACCCAAATGAGCGTTGGAGAAATCGGGATTCTAACGGTACTTTTTCCTCGAAATAGTTATTGTAAGTTAGGGTGTCACGCAACGCTGCTCCTAATATGGAAGGGTACATTTAAAATACAGTGTTGTTCACTAACAATACCAAACCACTAGCTACACTGTTTATTAATTAATTAATTTGTTAATTAATTAATTTGTTTATTTATTTATTTATTTATTTACAGACGTGTGATGATGGCACCTACATTTATTCTATAAAAGTAGAATTGTTTTGCAATTTGAGTCCTGAAGTGAAAGTTATCCATATTCCCATATCGAGCGGTGGTGTTAAATTTTTACGGAGCTCTGACTTGTGAAATGGCCGCCGCCCCAGACCCAGACAAAGTGCTTAGTTCAACAAGAGGAAAAGGAAATTTTCAACGTCTGGCACGACTTTTAATTAGCGGAGGAACCACACTACTGAGAGAGGTTTTTGATCTGATTTGTCCCCCAAGTAGCCTTTCCAAAATACTGAAAAATCCAGCCACAGAGAAACAACTCAAAGCAGCAAAGCTCAATAAGCCACAGTGGGACTGTCTTTACCCTTCCCCAGGGGTGTACGGCAAGTCTGAAGATTGTGATGTTACATTGCTCTTTAAGTTGCTGAGAACAATATGCAACCTCATACCCCCAGTCACGGGCTGGGATGCCCTACCAACGACTACAGACCACAGTTTAGCAGCCGATTTGGTGAGAATTAAATATTACCGCAACTCAGTGTATGGTCACGTGAGCAAAAACATGGAAATAACAGATGACGATTTCCCACAACTTTGGCAAGAAATTAGAGAAGCTCTGGTGGCAATTGCCGGCCAAATCAGCCCTGCAAAGAAAATTGAATGGCAGGAGGCCATTAATAATTTTTTAAAGGATCCCCTCACAGCTGAGGATGAAAGAAATGTGCAGGAACTGTTGAGGTGGTATGAAAACGACACAGACCTAAAGCAATCCATGGAGAAATTTAAGGCCTCAACTCAAGAAGGGATGGAACGTTTGGAGACGAGTTTAAAAGGTGTCCAGAGCGGACAAAAGGAAATAAAAGATGTTATGGTAGATACCAAAGATCAGCTTAAAGGGGAATTGAAAAGTGCAACTAAAGAAGTTCAGTGCCTAGAGAAAGCAGTTCGAGAGGAAGCCCAAGACATCAAAGATCAGCTTGGAGGGGAACTGAAAACCACAGCTCAAAAGGTCCAAGGCCTAGTTCGGGATGAAGCCCAAGACATCAAAGATCAGCTTGCATGGAAACTGAAAACCGAAGCCCAAGACATCAAGGATAAGCTTGATGAGGTGCATCAATCCATAGATGAGCTCCGTTCCACAGCTGGCAGCTCTCAAGCATCTGGAGGTCAGTTAAAATGATTTTTTTGTTAATATACGCCTGGGCCATGTTGTTCAAAGAGTACACTTTTGTAGCAGTTCATGACTTGCCACGCAGTCATTTCTCCCACTACAAGGAGGAAATTAATTGGATGGACCAGCCTAACGAAACGGCTGCAAACGAGCCCATGTGTCGGTTAACCCTTTACCCCCTAAGGCAAATGGCCTATTTTCGTAAATTAAAAAGTATAAACCTGATATCGATATATGATACACCATTTGAAAGGTGTTGATCAGTACATTTCATAAAACACTTGAACAAATGAAAAGGAAGTTAGAGCTTTGAAAGAAATGGGTTAAAACGTTTAAAAGAAAAAGATTAAGAAATTTGTTTCTCTCCGTATACAGTATAGGTATACCCCTAAACTATATGTTATTGCGCTGATCTCTGTTTACTGGTTAATTTCGTTAATTAATGTTGCACATCACCTATGTGTAAGGTAAAAAAGTTTTTAAAAGTTATAGGGGTGGTCAATTATGTTACAAATAGGAGAGAGGTACAATTTTATGCTTTTAAAATGCAGATCATTTGAAGACAAGTTTGGTGTCAAAAATTCAAATAAATTGTACAAATATTGACCAAGTTATGACACTATGTGCCGATTGACACTCTTAGGGGTTAAAGGGTTAAGCAGTTAAAGTAAACTGGCTTTGCAAAAATACATGATCACAAATTTAATAGATGACCTTTCTATCTTAATTAAGATGCTACAACCTACGTCCTCCGGGCAATTTCAATGAAACACCTTTTGTCTCCGTTTCATTTGGCTAGTGTCTGTGCGGGTTTGGTTTGTTACCTTTATGGAAGTCTCCCTTTTAAATTATCCTCCCCGTGATTATTTTTCTTTTAGTTTTAAGTATTGTTTCTCCAGATTGAGCTATTTTATTAAAAGAATTGTTTCCCAACAGTTCAAATTCGAGTACGAATAGATTGTGAGGCCATCTCAAGCGCTGATGCTAGAGGAGGAGCTTCAAAGATAGTAACAACCTCACGGGAACCACAACCAAGTGTCCAGAGCGCAACCGTAATGCCGGTTACACCCTACCAACAACAAGCATCGCCCATGGCATTTTGTGTAGGAAATGTCGCATGTGCAGACCTGCCCCCCACACAAGCAGTTTTGAATTTCATCGCGTACAAGTACTTTCAAGCTGTTGACCCATCGAACCCGGAGGAGTTAAATGAGTTTGTAAAGTATCTGAGGGATGTGCGCAATGTACTTGTGCTAGACGCTCAGCAAGGGAGTTTAATAATAACACTGGAATGTAGTTCTTTGGAGATACTTGACGGACTATGGGAAGACTATTGTTCAGGTCACTTGAATGAAATGGCACAAAAAAACCTTGCGACAGAAGAAGTCCTGAAAGAGTTTGGACTGATGGCCGTGAAACTGACAACAACGATTCTGGTGAAGGAATACAAAGCTTGTCGACGGTATTTCCTTAAGAGCGAAGGTAAAAAAAAACGCTCAAAGAAACTTGAAAATACATCATTAGAAAGAAGAAGTATCAAATGTCAAAAATTGAGCAAATTTGCATGTCTAAACGCGGCTGTCGTGGCAACATTAAAATTTCAGTCTCCCTGAAGGAAGAATGAATAGCTACCGGAATTGCCATAGTCCAGAATTGAAATCCCTTTTCCAAACTCGAAAAACCTCAAGGAGGTGTGTGGCATTTACCACCCCCACCCCCATCAACAACCACCACTCCCACCCCCTGTAGGTCAGAGTCAAAACTGGGTATTGCGAATGAGGTGGGGTGACGCAAACTTGAAATTGACATAGTGGTGAGACCAATTATTTCTACTACTAAGAACGGTTTATTTTGCAGACCAATTGGCCAACTATTTTTATCATGAAGTGTGTGTGAGTTTGTGGTTCGACAGTCCATTTGTTCGCATAATGGGGTGCTTATTAAAAAGCCGTAAAAAGCTAAAGTAATCTTTTTTACTAAAAATTTCTTTCCTTTAGTTCACCGTCCAAAATATAATACAAGAGAGATCGCTACAGGTTTTGGTCCACAAGTGAAAACATCCGAGTCGGTAAGTCGATCAACTCTATTGTTCCAGCTTATGAATAAAGCCATTACTTTGTTTATGAATCGTGAGTTCCCTGTAGTTCGAAAACGCTGGTACATTATCAATGTACTTGATCTTTACATTCGTGAGCACTAGCAATGATTGGTTAAATGATTGCTTGCAGGTTGTATTTACGGTGGCCTGGAAGGGACATCGACTTTGTTTTCTCATACGCGACTTCTTTTTTCCACCAGCAACTTTTTTCATCCGCGACTGGTTTTTTTGTCGTCCACGACTTCTTTTTAAGATCTGTGCTTTATTTTAATGTATCTTATCTTATCCGCGACTTTTACACTGTATAGGAGAAGACTATTCAGTACCCATGTTTCTGGCAGCCATCTTGATCTTTCTTTCTTGTGTTTTACTAGTGAGACTACCTTTCACGTAGTGGGAGAGACATTTTTCAAAAACAAAGATGAAGCTGATAGCTATAGGGAGTAGAAAGGAGTGACAGGGCTGCGCAACTTTTAACAATGGAAACTTTTTTATCATGCGTGTACATCTTCCACCTCTTTGCTGAAACATAACTAAGCAAATTTACGCCAAAAAAACACTAATTATACTCAAACAACATGTGTGAAAATTATAGTTTTAATGCACCCTCAAGATTTTACTTTCGGAATCTTTCCAGATTCTACTGTATTTTGTTTAACGAAGTAAATAATAGTACCAACATAAGGGACCGTTCATATATGGGGTGGGGTGGGTCTGCTTTGATTTGATAGACAGTGCCTGTAATAAATAATGACCCTCCTCTTCATCAGATTTTTTTTTCACTGACCCCCCTGGTAATCTTAAATTTTTGATATGACCCCCCCCCCCCCCACTCCACCAAAAAATGATAATGTGAAGTTAAAACTCAACTTAAATGCGAAAAGAATTAGCAAGGCTGATTCAACGAAGAACAATTAAAGCGACAACGGCACGAGAGAGCACAAATCGAACGCCAAAATGCAAGCGTAGACAATTGTTGCTGCCTAAATTTTTACATGTTTTGGTAATGTATCCATTGCAGGATAGTTTGGCATTGGTGGGATTGAGTTGATGCTACTTGGTACATAACATAGTAGAACATGTTAATTTTCAGAATCTCAGAAAAGCTATTTTAGGCATTCTGGTAGAAACTTTGCACCTCCCCTTACAGGGCAATTTTTTTTCAGAAGCCCCCCGAAAGAGCAGCACATGTAATAAACGAGAAAGGCCAATTCTTAGAGAATACAGTTCAACAGGAAACCAAAAGTATCAAAGATCAGCTTGGAGGGGACCTGAAAACCACAAGTGAACTTCAATGCTTAGTTCGGGAGGAGGTCCAAGACATCGAGGATGATAAGCGCTACCAAGCCTTGAAAGATGCGCTCGAGGAAAAGCGACGATCCATAGATAGGCTCCGTTCCTCTGCTGGTAGCTCTCAATCATCTGGAGGTCAGCTAGTATGACTTTTTGTTTACATAGGGTACAATTGCGAATGCAATGTTGCGCCACGCATCACTGATAATAAGAACGAGAAGGTAGATAATGAACTCTTGGGTAATTTAAAATGCAAATAAGTAACCCAGTCATTCCCTTCGAATCCCACGGAGGTCAAAGAGTTGCTGTTTGCCTCATGTAGTCGCCGATTTCTTTCCTAGGACCAACGCTCAGAAAGAAATTCACGGGTTACTAAACGTTAGCACTTTTAATTACCTTAGAGCTGCTTCTCTATTTTCTAGCTTTTAATTTTGTTAATGACCCAGACGTGAAATTGGCATAGTGGTGAGACTTATTTCTATCAGAACGATCTATTTTGCTGACCAATTATCATAAAGTTCGTGAGTCTGTGGTCCGAAAGTCTAATTGTTCGCATAAAGGGTGCTGAAAAGCCGTCACAAGTAATCTTTTTACTAAAAATTTTCTTTCCTTCAGTTCACCCTCCAAGGTACAATACAAGAGAGATCGCTACAGGTTTTGGTCCACAAGTGAAAACATCCAAGTCGGTAAGTCGATCAACTCTATTGTTCCAGCTTATGAATGAGGCCATTACTTTGTTTATAAATCGTGCGTTTTTACCGTTTATAAATAATCCTGTAGTTCGAAAACGCTGTTACATTATCAATTTACTTGATCTTTACATTCGTGAGCACTAGCAATGATTGGTTAAATGATTGCTTGCAGGTTGTATTTACGGTGGCCTGGAAGGGACATCGACTTTGTTTTCTCATCTGCGATTTCTTTTTTCCACCAGCAACTTTTTTCATCCGCGACTGGTTTTTTTGTCGTCCACGACTTCTTTTTGAAATCCGTGCTTTATTTTATTTTATCTTATCTTATCCGCGATTTTTACACTGTATACGAGAAGACTATTCAGTATCCATGTTTCTGGCAGCCATCTTGATCTTTCTTTCTTGTGTTTTACTAGTGAGACTACCTTTCACGTAGTGGGAGAGACATTTTTCAAAAACAAAGATGAAGCTGATAGCTGTAGGGAGTAGAAAGGAGTGACAGGGCTGCGTAGCTTCTAGCAATGGAAACTTTCTTATCATGCGTGTACATCTTCCACCTCTTTGCTGAAACATAACTACGTAAATTTACGTCTACAAAACACTAATTATACCGAAACAACATGTGGGAAATTATAGTTTTAATGCACCCTCAAGATTTTACTGATACACCGACGGGAAAATAACAGTTACTATCGAACCGTTACGTATCTCAACTAGAATTCGCTCCATAAAGGAAACTAAAAGCTCTGAAGCTCAAAGTGGCTTAATGATCTGTTACAAGATCTTCAAAAGGATTATCTGGTTCTAGTTCCTTGGTTGCAACTTCCACTTTCTTTGCTATCAAAATCCTTCCTTGTCACATCGGGTTTGTATGTGCACTTAGCACAGTTGTACTGTGCTGTAAATATTTCAGACGCTTAAACATTTCGGACGGTTTACTTTCGAACACTTTTTTTGTCCGAAATTAAAATCGTCCGAAATTTTTGCAATTAATGTATGACTGTTTTGCAAAATGGCGGACAGTGGAACCGCCTTAAATCTGTCAGTTTCGTTATTGATTTGTGATCCTGCTTTTTAAAACAGAAATTGGGTTTGAAGGAGACTGAAGACTGGAAGATACTACCATTGTACAAAGTTGCTTTGTGTGGAAAGACGGAAGTTGGAAAAACGTCCATTTTTCGCCGTCTTCGAGGTGATGGCTTCAAAGACGATACATCGAAGTTCGATCATTTGGCAGAGGCCAAGATCAATGTCCCAGTTCAAGACAAAACCATTAAAGTGAGAAATGAGCTGTTCAATCACATGCTGGAGATCGGTTAAAGATAACGCCACCGCATTTCATATTAAAGCCATGAGAACAATGAACAAAAAAATAAAATGTTCATTTCGATAGTCTATTTGTGCTTCACCAGCTTTTATAAGCTATAAGAATATTGGTGCGTGGCTTTATCTTAAATTGATCCGAGCAATGTATGGTATTGTTTATTTTTTAGAAAAGAAGTTTATTTTTATATTATCAAATGATTGTTATGGGCTGTGAAAAGCTACAAACTTAATAGCTGTGCTTGTCAGGGTACCCGAGTGTTTCACCTTGTTTTCTGGATATTAAGATCATATTAATATAATAGATAACTTTTGAGTTCTGTTAACCTCTGTTTCAAAGTGATTAAATGACTGACTGACTGACAATTTCGTTCCCAGAGCCCGCGTTCCCCTTGACCAGCGATCGGGAAACTCAACGATCCCTGGCGCAGACCAGAAGGATTGCGGCATCTGGGGACGAGATTGACTGACTGACTGACTGATTTAATTGGTTAAATGGTTTTGCGCATGCAACAGGACTTTTTTTGAAACATACATGTACTGAGGCAAAAGGCAACTTGATAGTAATACCCTCCAAAGTAGATTTTCATTCCTTTTTTTCTTTCTGGGATGTTTCTCAATGTTTGTGATGGGTATCTCCAGCTCATTTCGATGGGAGTCTCTCGATCCCCCATGGCGGCAAGGTTTTAAATGGTTTCCAGTTACAAGTTTCTACTTACAATTTCTTGAAGATGCTTGTCCACTACGAAATGAAAATACTTATCCAGCCATATCGAACTCTGAAGACCTGTTCTCCACCAAACTTGTTAGAATGTCTTTTGGGGGAAAAGCTCGGCGAGAGGTAACCAAGACTCTAAGCAGATCTTCTGAGTTTCTTCTTTATTTTCTTCAGCTACATCTGGCTCTTCACAGCTACAATTCTACTACTAAATTTAACCTCGAAGGTTTCTCAACTATATAGTAAAATTGTAGACATGTTTGGGTTCGAATCTCTGTGACCTTGGAAACCTTGAGACATTCCCAAGACTAACTTAAGATAGCAAATACAAACAGACCTACATGCAAAACCACAATAAAGAGTAAACGACCAATGACAAATTTGGAAGAATGTAAACTAATAAGACACGAAACTATAACAGAAACCTTTATGGAGGTCCAAACCAAGTTCAGCTAAAATTTCCAAGTTCATTTACCGTGGGAACATAAACGTTTAATACAAACACTCGACTTAATAACCAACACAACCTAAACTTAGAAACTTCTTGTGGGAGATAAACCCTCGAACACATGATCACTTACCCAAACATATCCACTGAAGAAGGCTATCCGATCAAAGCCAAAGGCTCTCAAAAGATAAACAACTATAAATCTCTTTGGGACTGTCGGACCCTTAAATCACAAGAAACTCATGATCTACAAAGTTATAAACAATTACTCATGAACTAAAATTACTGAGCTCTAAAGATAATATTTCACTTCATAACATTATTATCATAGCTGTTGGCACACGTTTGTACACTTGAGTGTGATCATAACAGTACTTGACATAAGCTAGACATGTATCCTGCATTTATCTGCTTTTGTATAAATATTTAACAACCTTGAAGAGTTGGGGTATCAAAGCATTGAACAGTGTATCCTCACCCAAACCCCAGCCATAGTGTAACATTGCCAAGTATATGCTGCTGTCATTTTGAAGTAGAATGGTAGAAAAATTGTAGGTAAAAAAGTTTTAAAGTTATTTTTTGACTTGTGATTTCTTCATGTAGATTGATCTTTGGGACACATCTGGAATGGAAAGATATGCTCGTTTGACCCGCCAACACTACTTTGGAAGCCATGTTGTGCTCCTGGTTTACGATTGTGATGATATGGAATCACTACAAGCACTTTTGGATTACTACAGAGATGCCACAAGGAATGCTAGTGGAGCTGCAATGGTATTAGTGCGTAATAAGATTGACAAAGTGGACCAGAGTGTGGATATAAGAGAAGCTGAAAAGCTACTTTGCAATTACGAGGGCATGGGCAGATCTGCTTGCAAGTTTAAATTCAGAGCAGAAACGTCAGCAAAGGAAAATACAGGAATTCAAGAACTTATACAGAAAGTGGCTGAATATCTACTTAAAAATGCAGAACCTAGCAATTTAAGGAGAGAATTTGACAAGATTACATGTAAGCCTGAGCCTCTGCCCACACGTCCCACATCAGGCGGCTGCTGTTAAAAAGATGCATTTAATTCAATTAGAAGTATATTTAGTAAATAAACCCCTTCTTTCAGCCAAGGGCATTATCATCCAATATACCTACAACCCAGGAAGGGTTTTTGTTTATTTTATGACCCTCCGATTAATTTCTACGACGAGCTTTATCGCCGGTAAATAGGAAACATCCTACAGTGATAATCACGGCGTAACTGCGGTTGAAATAACCACTGTGATCTGATTAAAACGTTAGACCTGAGAAGGTGACTTTTTGTTTGTTTTGCACTGCTTTTTAAAATCCTATTTTGTACCACATGATATGTTTTGTCCAATGAACGCGCGCGAAAATTACTGTAATCGGTGGGTTATAAGTACAAATGTTTAGAATCAGACCTCATGGCATGGACTATATTTGTTTCCCCTCATGGGCAGCAGCATGTTCTGGGAGGTAACAAGGAGGTTATAATTTTTAATTTTTTGAGCTTGCAAATTAAAGCTTGACAACTCGAGTAGCCCATGTAGCTTCATGTAAACATGTGGCATACACAGAATAAGTTCATATACAGTGTAGTACTGTAAGTAGCAATTGCCAACACAGCTGGCAATAGTATAGGTATTTGTTTTGACAATGAAAGGGCAGGTCTGTTCAGAACGACAATAGTTTTCAGAGTTTATTTCCACAATCAAAAGCTCTTGCACACTAGGTAGTGCGCCAACATGTTGATACACAATTTTGGTTAGAGCATAGGTTCAAGGAAGCATCTTCTATACATAATAGTAAGTCATGGCAGAGGAGGGGGGTGGGGGGTTGCAGCGTTTTTTCTGTTTGCTTTTTTTGATAGATCACTTTTTCTACTACACCTGTAATTCTCATTTTGTAAAGAAAAATATAAATGTAAGAGGATCGAAACATTTTTTATAAAAAAACCTTTGTTTCCAGCGATTTATTTCAACATTTTCAAGGTAACAGATATGGTAGCCGTACTTAGTGACTAAGTTTTCAAAATCAGGCTATTCTTACAAACACCTTGCCCTCAAAATAGCGTAGTGATCCCAGTTTTTACCTTTTTTGACATGATTTACTCATTTACAAACTGAGGTGATTTCTTTTTAATTTTAGGGATAGAAGATTTTCGCGAGAACGTCATACTGTGACTAAGCCGAGAGATATTATATTTTATTTTTTTTTCTCAGCGCGTGAGTGGGCAAGATGAACCAAATCCTGCAATCTGATTGGTTCCGGGAGCGGGCGGAATTTTCCGATCTTGACCGCGGTCAACGGTACGCGGGCCGCAGGGAATCAACGGAACGGGATTCAGTTCCGCGCGAAATCAGTGTGCAGCGAGACGAACGAACACATGAAAGTTTTGCTCTCCAAAATCGAAATAGCTGTTTACTCGAGTTTACCAACCGTTGTAAATTTGAAAGGACTAAAAAGCAGTGGAATTAAAGGCCTCAAAGTTCTTCAAAAGGCGAGTATTTATTTCTTTCTCAACAAAATCGAGTTGTAGTTTACCGTTCGTAGTTTGCCGTCGCGTTGTTTGTGCATTTTGCAATGATTTTCACGCCATTGCGGTAACCTTCACCGCGGTTTTTAGGCTCTATCTATGAGTTTAACTGCCTTGTTTATCTGTCAAGTTTTGCTAAAGCAGAACACTATTTGCCATCATTCAAGGAAATGAGATTCTTTGATTAAAAACGGACAAATTAATTATCACAATATTGTGCCGTACGTAGACACTACGCATTTCATTCAGTATGACACTGTTTATCAGAATAAAATTCTGCTGGGAAAAGTACAGAGATTATTAATTTGTTAAATACAAGTGTGAATAGATTAAAATACTGCTTTCCAGCCAAAGAGTATTTTTGAGTCAGAGAAATAGCCTTAACACCCTGTGAGCAAAAATTATTTCAAGAGAATTTATCGAGAATTGTTTGGGAAGCTGACTGAAATCGATTTAAATGTGTTAAGTTTTGCGGCATATTTGTGCTTTATTTATGACTTCATTTGCTTTTCTTGATTCTCTGCAGTGTAAATTAAATATGCTAAACCTTTTTTGAGTACGGTTCATTTTAAGTAAAGCTATTTCATTCGGAATTAAATAGCAAACAGCATTCTTCATTCTTGCTCGTCGATCAAGTCGGACTCAAATCAAATCAAATCAAATCCGCGCGTAAAAACAAAGATTTTGCGACACATTTTTCCTTGGTTTCTTTTCCAAACAAATTAAAGTAGAAAAAAATAAAAACGTTATTTGCCGGCCTAGGTCGGTCCGTATTGGGAAAAACTGTACCCTCGGTCTTGAGCACGGCCCGAGGCCTGCGGCCTCGGGCCGTACTCAAGACCTCGGGTACAGTTTTTCCCAATACGGACCTCCCGGCCGGCAAATAACATATATGTCCTTATGCATCACCAAATTCTCGGAATTAATATTGAAAGAAATGTATGTCATCCATAAGGAGAATAAATATGTTGATCGGGGAATTAAAGTGTGTCATCATTGATCAATGCACCGTATATAATATAATGGGTCTTAAAAATTGAATACTCAAACGGTATAAACGAATCATGGGCCATAGTTTGTTCTCGTCTGTCAGCAAGGCTTCGCTCACTTTCGGACCCAGAGCCGCTTGTCCTTTTTAGCCGGCAGAGCCTGGAGCACAAGGAACAAGTGGCTCTGGGGACACATGATTTGATTGGCTAGATCTTTAACAAAGGAAATATATATTTGGCAAATCAAATAAACAGTTTTAAATTCCCTTTGTTGTAAGGGCTTTTACTACGGTTAATTTGATTGGCTAGATTTAAATTATCTTTGTTAAAAATCTAGGCAAAAAAATCATGTGTCCCCAGAGCCACTTGTTCCTTGTGCCCCAGGCTCTGCCGGCTAAAAAGGACAAGCGGCTCTGGGTCCGAAAATGAGCGAAGCCTTGCTGACAGACGAGGACAAACTATGGCCCATGATTCGTTTATACCGTATGAGTAATCAATTTTAAAGACCCTTATATTATTATCACTCTTTCTCTAGCCCTGTAGAAGACTAGTAGCTAGGTAATCTCCTTTTCGAAATGCTGGCTATTTAGAAGTTTGGGCCGGGTTGATCAAAGAACGATTTAACTTATCCAAGATTAGCGTGAATTGTGATTTCAATTTTTTAACTTTCCAGTGTGGTTTTCTGTTTTTATTTTATGTCCTCCAGTTATAACTTGAATTGAAACCTGGATCAACTCTTAATCCTGGCTTTCGAACAACCTGTTGTAAAGGCCTTAAAATTAAAGTCGTTTGTTTTACACTTTCAGTAACAGCTATCCCTAAAATAGAGAACGGGAAGTCGAGGAATGAGGAGCAGGGAACCAGAACGGAACCGGGGAAATTCTAAAATAGGGAATCTTTAAGTGGGGGAAAGCCTCTCAGTAACTTTTAAGACATGCATCCATTTCTTCGGGAGATCCGGAAAGAAAGTTACAACTCTTACAACGAAAATGATCAAAGCGTCAAGCTGTCCTCAAAATTTTTTGATTTGTGACACCGAATTTAACTGGACGAATTTTCCGTCTGACCGGATCATTCTTTTCTAGCATATAAAATTGGACTATTTTTGGGAAGTAGATATGGCACGCTTGAAGATAAGTTTTCATGAGTCCAATAACCCACAACTTTTGTTGTTAACACCTGACTCGTCCCCTGTCGTCTTTTGAGTCCTTCGTGAATCTAGGAGAGAATCAAGGGAAGGAAGAAGCGGAGAGACGACTGGGAACGAGTCAGAGTTAACGCAGGTTTCTGTAGCTACTCCATCGCAGTTTGGCACCGCAGGACACGCAGGTACCTATTTGTACTCCTGGGTGGGGAGGGGCATTGTGTGTATTGTTCCTAGCCTGTTAACAACCATTTGAGTGACTGCGTACACTCAACACCGGGGAGGTTGCCCCCCACCCCACCCCCTGAAGACACTACATACGTTCCTTACTCTGGGGGAACAAATAAGTGATGTTTCTAAATACAACGTGTAGGAGTTCAACCCGGGGGTTAACCAGGCCGTTTTTCTGCTCGGCTTTTCCGTAGCATAGAATGTTTAATGGGAAGGTATGTGTTATCGGACAATATCTTTTTCGTCTTAGGTGGACGTTTATGCGCTTTTATTTTAGCAAATTAATATCAACCTCATCTTAGAATCACACCGGGATCACAATGCCATAGGACAAAAAGGACACCCTTTTTAAAGATTGAAAACCTCATATAAACCATTCAATATCCTGCCGCCGAAGCCAATATTGCAGAACCCCTTCCCACTAACTCCGGAAGTTCAAGCGCGTGGACACATCCACTGATAGTTTCTTTTATATATCCTTCCGTTTCCTTGCTCGACATGCTCGAGGTTTTGCTAAAACCATAAAATTTATTTAGATGTTTGTTGAGTTTTCTACAGGCAAAATCCTGTTATTGACGTACCAGTTCCAGGCGTTCAGTAAGTTGGGAAGCAGCGCAAGAAGGGGCGGTCGCCGAGTAATAAGAAATATGGCACGCAATGCATGCAGAAAGGTCAAACGGACTCTTGTTCACAGCGGCTGTATATTACTGATATTAGAAGAATTACAAATTCCTGTCGACTAAATCTAATAGATCCCATCATTTTAAATTAGGCTCTTTTGTTTATACATTGTAGTGTTCCATTTTAACTGCACGGAAGTATTTTGCTTTTGTGTTTTACGCGGCCATTTCTTGTTAAGGCAAACTTCATTTCTGTTTGATTGCAGAAAAAAACAACAGATCCTGCCGGTCGTGCGATGGCATAAAGCGATGACGTCATCGCTTAATAATGGTAGGGCTTCTTCGCCCCAAACCCCTCGCCATTTTTTCACTCGCCGTTCTTCGCGCTTATCCCGTTTTTCGTTTTTCTTTTTTTTTTTTTCGTTTTTCTAAACGGACGTCTGGAATTGGCTGGTATTCATGTTGATATAAAGATAGGGATCTCGATTGCCCCACCCTGTCCCTGCCTTGTGTTACTGTGACTGCCTTCCCGTGAACCTTCACAAACCCAGATCAGTTCCGCTTCTCGCACTACAGTTGTGAAGGAGAGATATAAAATCCGAAGCTAAGAAGACAGATCAATTAAGGTGAGAAACTTTGATATGTATACTTTCGTTACATTAACCATTAGCTCGCATTTCTTTTATTATTTTGTTCCTATTTCTGTCGGTTTGTGAGTTGCCGAACGAATTCAGTCAACAAAGACAAGACCCTGCTTAAATTCGCATAATTATAACCAAAGCAAATCAAGGTTCAAGTATTGAGGAAGCCTTTGAGTTGTTACCGACCTCAGCTAGTGTCTACAATTATACTTAATGATTCATCCGTTCTTAGTTTTGTGAAAGAACATCGATTCAGAGGTGTATTAAACTAAAAAGTTTCATAATTGTATTCTATCTCAAAATAAACGCCCGAAAATCGCGTGACCCAGTGCGATCGCTTTGTCAGCAGTCCCAAGCGAATGTAACTTTGTTGTAAGTTTACTGATACTTTTAGGAAACCCTGGTTTAAGCAAAAGCTGTTAATTTAAACTAAATCAATTGTTACAGCTGGTAGATTTAGACTGAATTTTGTTTCTCCAAGCTTACAATACTAGAACATTCTTTTAATGCATCACGTAATCCTTCCTCTTACTGAGTTTTAATGTTGATTGCGAGCAAAACACTGTGATCTCGGCTCGTTACATGTACATGAACGAAGTGGTCTACCCCTAAGTTAACCTAAGTACACTTTATCTAACATTGGGATGTTATTGTCTTCTTCGTATATACAAGACGCTCGACCCGACGCCATATTCCTCGTTGTGAATAACTTTTAGTGTGAATCAGCAAACCGTGAAAACTTTAATTTATCTTGCATATGCAAATGTCTGCAGAAAACCATCTATTTACAGTTGAACTGCTGGAACTAGAAACAAATGTACAGTGATAGAGCCACTTGGTCATTTTGTGTTGCAAATTTGTCAACTGTTTTCTGCTCTTCCTTATCTTTCAATGTATATATGTGCCAGTTTGTTGCAATATTCAATAAGGACAAATTTATATTTAATAAACTAAATTTATATTCAATAAACGAAATTTATATTCAATAAACCAAATTTATATTCAATAAACCAATTTTATATTCAATAAACTAAATTTACATTCAATAATACATTCATACCAGGCTTCAAGTTCGCTGTGATTATCTAATGAGCAATTTAGTCCACAAGTCTTTCCATTGTATGTAGCCATCGTACCAACTTTCAGAGTTGGTTCAATCAAATTCATAGCTATAACACCATAGGCCGTGATCTACCGCACCTTTTAGTTGCAAAAACTGCTAAGTATCAGGAAAGTTTAGATATGCAGATTGATATGGTTAAATTATACAAGGCTAGTAGACCGGATAAAATCTTGAATTTAACAACAAACGTAACAGCGAAAAGTGGTATCGGGAAATTAAAAGGCGTGCAAGACGGTATTGGGTAACCGAGAAAAAACAACGCGGTAATAACTCTCAAATATGTATTCCACTTATCTTGATATTGATTTAAATAAAACCATAGCAACTGTTTTTAGCGTTGTTTTCTCGGAGTAGCCGTTGTTTAATAGAGTGCCACGCGACCTGATCCCAATACGGAACACTGACAACACTGTTTATTTATTTACAGACGTGCGGTAATGGCTCCTCGGTTTATGCTGTAGAAAGTGGTATTGTTTTGCAATTTGATTCATGAAGTGATAGTTCTTCATATTCTCCATTTATCGAGCTCCGGTGATATCAGTTTTTTACCCTGCTCTGACTAATGAAATGGCCGCCGCCCCAGACCCAGACGAAGTGCTTCGTTCAACAAGAGGAAAAGGAAATTTTCAGCGTCTTGCACGGCTTTTAATAAGTGGAGGTACTGCGATACTGAGGGAGATTTTTGACCAGATTTGTCCACCAAGTAACCTTCCCGCAATACTAAAAAATCCAGCCACAGAGAAACAACTCAAAGCAGCAAAGCTCACCAAGCCACAGTGGGACTGTCTTTACTATTCCCCAGGGGTGTACGGGAAGTCTGAAGATTTTGATGTAACGTTGCTCTTCAGGTTGCTGAGGACAATATGTAACCTCACCCCTCCTGCCATGGGCTGGGATGCCTTACCAACTGCTACAGACCACAGTTAAGCTGCAGATTTAGCGATAATAAAATATTACCGTAATTCGGTGTACGGTCACGTTAATCAAAACATGGAGGTAACAGACGACGAGTTTCCATCCCTTTGGCAAAATATTACCGAGGCACTGGTGAGAATTGCATGGCAAATTAGCCCTACAAAGAAACATGAATGGCAGAAGGCCATTGATAACTTTTTAAAAGACCCTCTCACAGCCGAGGATAAAAGAAATGCACAGGAACTTCTGGAGTGGTACGAAAACGACACAAATGTTAAGCAATCCATAGAGAAATTTCAGTCCTCAACTCAAGAAGGGATGGAACGTTTGGAGACAAGTTTAAAAGGTGTCCAGAGTGGACAAAAGGAAATAAAAGATGTTATGGTAGAGAAAAGTCAATTGTTAGAGACTGCAGTTCGAGAGGAAGTCCAAGATTTCAAAGATCAGCTTGAAGGGGGACTGAAAACCACAACTCAAAACGTCCAATGCCTGGTTCGAAAAGAAGCTCAAGGCATCAAAGAACAGCTTGGAGGTGAACTGAAAACCACATCTCAAAACGTTGAAAGCCTGGTTCGGGATGAAGCCCAAGACATCAAAGAACAGCTTGGAGGTGAACTGAAAACCACAACTCAAAACGTTCAAAGCCTGGTTCGGGATGAAGCCCAAGACATCAAAGAACAGCTTGGAGGTGAACTGAAAACCACAACTCAAAACGTTCAAAGCCTGGTTCGGGATGAAGCCCAAAGCATCAAGGATAAGCTTGATGAGGTACATCAATCCATAGATGGGCTCCGTTCCACAGCTGGCAGCTCTCAAGCATCTGGAGGTCAGTTAAAACATAACTTATTTGATTGTAGACGTTTGGAACATGTTGTTAAAAAATACACTTTTGTATCAGTTTATGACTTGCCACGCAGTCGTTTCCCCCACTTCAAGGGTGAAATGTTTGGATAGGCCAGCCCAAGGAAAGTAAAACAATTGAAATTTACTTGCTTGAAAAAATAAAGAATCACACATTTGATGTTGCCTAGTTTCTGTGCCGGTTTTGTTTGTTACCCGATGGAAGAAAATAGAAAAAAAAAATAGAAAATGTAGTCATTTAGCTCATCAAAGTCTCCCCTTGAAATGATCCTCCTCAGAATTAGTTTTTTTAGTTTGAAGTATTGTTTTTCCAGATTTAGTTAGTTAATTAGATGAATTGTCTCTCAACAGTTCAAATTCGATTACGAATGGATTGTGAGGCCATCACAGCCGCTGGTGCTAGAGGAGGAGCTTCGGAGATAGTGACAACCTCACGGGAACCACAACAAAGTGTCCAGAGCGCAACCGTAATGCCAATACCACCCTACCAACAACAAGCATCGCCCATGGCAGCTTTTAGTGGAGAAAATGTTTTATATGCAGGCATTCCCCCTACGCAAGAAGTTTTGAATTTCCTTCCAGGGTGTTGACACATCTAAGCCGGAGGAGTTAAATGGTTTTGTAAAGTATCTGAGGGACGTGCGAAATGTGCTTGTACTGGACGCTCAGCAAGGGAGTTTAATAATCATACTGGAATGCAGCTCTTTAGAGATACTTGAAGGACTTTGGGGAGACTATTGTTCAGGCATCTTGAATGAAATGGCACAAAAATTCCTTGTGACAGAAGACGTTCTAAAGGAGCTTGGCCTCACGAAAGTGACACTCACGACAACAATTTTGGAGGAAGAATACAGAAATTGTCGGGATTATTTCTTGCAGAGTGCAGGTAAATTTGAGGGCTTGTACTTTTGTTACCCATGAAACTAGATTGTTTTTGATATGTTTTTTTTTTCTTTACGACGAAATCAAACGAAAACGAAAGCACATGTAGGCTGAGGGATGAGAGTTGGGTGAGACGGTTAACAGGAGTCATGGGAAGAAATGATGTAATCTCTGTTTCTTCCTCATTCTATTGCAACTCTGATGTGCCGGCTAAACGAGCGAAAACCATTCTCTCATAAAAATCTCAGCAGGTATAAATTCGGAAAGTTTGCCTTGGGATCGATAGTTTCATTTTTAACCAATTTTCGTCGATCCTAGTTTGATTAAATGCAGTTTAAAAAGCTGGGAATTGTTGATTTGTCAACAACTTTTATAATGAAGTTTGTGGCTGAGCTGGTGGCCTCCTCGTTAACAACACGTGTCCACAAGCCGCCACAAGTAAGTCAGCTTTTATTCAAATAAAAACATGTGATGTGGTTAAAAAACGTCATTTTTTTTATTTTTAAGTGACAGCACTAGCACAGTGTTGATTTTCATTGAAGAACTTCCTTTTTTAGACCAATCTTCCCAACGCATTGCAAGAGAAAGCCCCACAGTATATGAGACACAAGTGGAAACCTCAGAGTTGGTAAGCAGACTCAAATCGAGGTGGCCTCCCGTATAAGCCTGGTGATTTCTTATGGGTCTTTTAACCCTACCATAGTGTTAAAGCTATGTAATTTTTAATTCTAAAGTGGCTAATAGATGATGATGATGATGATGATGATGATGATGATGATGATGATGATGATGAAGTGGAAGCCAAAGGCAGAAAATATCAGCTTGAAGGGGAACTTAAAACCACAAGTCCAAGCGCCCAATGCTTAGCTCGGCAGGAGGCCCAGGACATCAGGTATAAGCTCGACGAAGTGCAACAATCCACATATGGGCTCCGTTCCACAGCTGCCAGCTCTCAATCATCTGGAGGTCAGTTAGTACATGACTATATATATATATATATATATATATATATATATATATATATATATATATATATATATATATATATATATATATATATATATATATATATATATATAAATTTTGTTCGAGAAATTGGGAGTTTCCACAATCCGAGAGATCGAGAAATCGGAGTTCTCTCTACTTTTCTTTGTATCGTGTAGCCGTCGATTTCCTTCCTAGGAATAACGCTCAGAAAGAAATTCACGGGCTACTAAACAGCACTGACTTTAGAAAAAAAAACCTTTTTAAAGGGAGTTTTAAAAACTGATTTTATGGAAACTCATAGCTCAAGGTCATCACACAAACTCCAAGCCCTTTAAACTTCATACTCGTCCATAGTTTTCTTAATGGTTTAAATATACTTACAGGTATATACTTTTAAGTTCTGGACTTTCGGCGGCAAATTCTGGAACCTCCGGGCATTCATCACTTGAGAAACCAAAGTCAAGGTCGCTTGACGAGTCTGTTTTAAGATCTTGGCTGTGCAATCCATCTGTGTTTATAATATGTACGATCAAAAATAAAATGAGAAGACGGCAACATGTTCAGATGATGATCCTACTTGTAAATAACATTTTTTGACTGGTAAAGTAAGAAAATCAATCGAACCAAAAGCGAACAACGGTCAATGTAAGCTCATGTACATACTTAAGACATGTAGTTGCACTTACCAAAATTTGCGTCGTGATCTACTGTCTTCCTTCGCTTGTGCGCATTGAACGTTCGAATTGAGACCAGACGATCACAGTGATCAAAATCGCTTTTTTTTCTTCGAAGTATACACATTTTGTTTCATTTGATGATAAAGAAGAGTCCATTTCCACTACCAAAATGACTGCTGATTACACTTGACTGCTGAACTTTGAAGCTTTCTCAAAAACGCGCGCGAGATTACCAATGCCTGGTTACTAAGCTGGCGCGGCCGCTTTGGTTCATTGAATTAGCTTGTGGCGGAAATTTTAAATCACGAGGTTACGCACACCAGATCATTTATTGAGTCTCGATTACTTCGCGTACGGTTCAGTCCACGGTTCCAGTATGAACGTTCGAACCATCAATCAGATTTCTACCTAAAAATTAATTCTATACTTTCCAGCTTTTTGGTTAGAGACGTTTTGATGATGTTGTTGAAAGGCACCTCTTTGTACCAGTTCTTAACTTGCCACGCAGTCATTTTTGCCACGACGAGGGAGAAATGATTTAGATGGGCCAGCGCAAGGAAACGGCTTCAAACGAGGCCATGTGACGGTTCAGCAGTTAAAACTAAGCTGGCATTGCAAAAAGACAGGATCGCAAATTTAATAGATTGTGCTTACCACTACGTCAACCGGGTGAATGAAGCCTTGTGATCCGTTTCATTCACTGAGTGTCTGCGTGGGTTTGGTTTGTTATATTATGGAAGAGAATAGAATCAAGAAAGTAATAATGGAATAGAAAATGTGGTTGTTATCTCATTATTCTCCCTTTTAAGTCATCCTGCTCAGATTGAGGTTTGTTTTTTTTAGTTTCTAGTATTGTTGTATTCCAGATTTAGTTTATTGGAAGAATTGTCTCCCAACAGTTCAAATCCGAGTACGAATGGATTGTGCGGCCATTTCAGATCCTGGTCCTAAAGGAATAGCTTCAATGATGAAAACATTTCTACGAGAAATACAGTCAAGTGTCCAGAGTTTATTGGCACCCTTTGAACAACAAACATCGCCCACTGTTTTGAATTTTATCGCGAACAAGTACTTTCAAGCTGTTAATCCATCTAGGCCGGAGGAGTTAAATGGTTTTCTACAGTATCTCAAGGACAAGGGCAAAGTGCGTTTTGTGAACACTCAACAAGGGGGCTTGATAATTACACTGGAATGTAGCTCTTTAGAGACACTTGAAGGGCTATGGAAAGACTATCGTTCAGGCCGCTTGAATGAAATGGCACAAAAATACCTTGTGACAGATGAAATTTTGAAAGAGTTTGATCTCATTGAAGCGAACCTCATGACAACGATTCGGGAGGCGGAATACACCCATTGTCGAGAGTATTTTTTGCAGAGTGCAGGTGAACCTACACTACCCAAGAGATTAGTTTTTGGTTAAGGTAAACCCAAACGAGAACGAGAGTGCAGTACAACCCCGCCTGACAAGTACCTCGTTAACAAGACCACCTTGTTATCTTGGCCGTTGCCTCTTGATCAGCCATTTCGTTCACACAGCCCAATCTGTCAAAACAAGGAAAACTATTGTTTACTCTCACAAAAATGTCAGCCGTTTCAAATTTGGTGAGAGCACGAGACGGAGTATATGAGAGCTGGTGGTCAATAGTTAGCAAGAATTTAAACTCTCCTCAATTTTCGTAGACTCTCGTTCTCGTTTGATCCGTAATAATAGTTTATTTAAACTCTTTTGCAGCTAAAAGAAACTGAATTATCGAGTGACACTTTCATGAAATGATAAGTCTACTATTTACAATTAAAAAATCTATCAAAAAAGGACTACGCATAAAATTAGTTACGAAAAGTAGCGAAATGTAAAAAAGCTTTCAGCTCTCTTTGTCCTACATGTAATGGCATTATTATACAGGTAAAACTTTAGCGCTTTCTGCCTTACATTATACTTAGACTCCATTAGTGCTGGTCTCGGTAACAGATGGTGAATAGGATGTTCATCTGACTTCATTTGAGTCATGTATTTACCGCATAAGTCTTCTCTTCTAATGTCCATTCTAACTAATTGAGCTAGCTGTAAGGCATGAGCATATGATTCGGCTTCAGGATAAATGATGCGAAGCGCCCTTTTTTGTATCCGCTCTATCCGCTCCTATCCGCTCCTACGTGTTCCTATACCCCGGACGCATATATGCAAGTTCATACTTCCACAGCTGTGCCTAGGGGTATGGTCGATGGAAACCCCTCTTTCTTCTTCATCTGTGACCTTCGATTTCACTTCCACGGCCGTGAATAGTGGGAGGGTATGGTCAAAGGAAACTCCTCTTTGCTTCTTCTTATGTGGCCTTCGATTTCACTATTTTCTCATTCGAATACAAATGATAGGATGCGAACATGACGTAATACTGCAAAATTACTGAAAAAATATCATTAAAACGTAACATTTGGGCATACTAACCTGCATGGCAACGTCAAGAGTCATGGGTAAACAGTTTGCACATCATAATCCTCCTTAAAGAAGAGGCCTCTGAAAGTTTCAGCATCCCAAAATGAAACCCCTTTTCAAAATTTAACAACAACAAAAAACATTTGGGTGGGGGAGGGGGGAGAAGGTGTGGTGACGTTTTCAAGCTTTCAATTATCAGAAATTATCAGTCTGAAAATTGAACAACGTAATGCTTTCTTTCAGTTCGTGTTCCACAATACTCAACAAGAAAGAGCGCCGCACGTTTCGATCCACCAGCGGAAACCTCAAAGTCGGTAAGCAGACTCTATTACTCCAGGTCGTAAATGTAACCATTATTTTGTTACGTCTACTGAATTAGGAAGTCTATCCGTAGTTAAATCACCTTGAATTCACTGCACTTAATTTTTGCAGTCGTAATGGAGAGCAACGATTACTGGCGATATTCATAAACAATGATTACTTGTAACAGTAAGGGCCTATTTACATGGAGGAGAGTTGTCCCTGGTAGAGGGTTACCCCCCATACCGAGCCTCTCGGTTTGTGGGGAAGAGACAAGAGCCTGGAACAGGCTATGGTCGATGTTTCAGCGTACCTGAATTTAGAAAGGCAGCCAAAATAGACGTTTCAAAACAACTATCGCCAGTCCTTTGAACCAAGAGGGCCAACAGGGACAACTTTCTCATATATAAACGCTCGACAAAAGATAGCTCAGGGAAGAGGGTAACCCTCCTACAAAGGACAACTCTCCTCCATATGAACAAGCCCTAACTTAGCGGAAGGAAAATTATTGCTGTGTGAAAAGGGAAAGTTTCTTTTTCATAGATGTTTAGTAACGTCGACGCAACTTTTTTAAAAAACTATTTTAAAAATAAAAACATATTTACAAATATGTGGTAAGAAAAGTGACAGTACTACAAAACTAATAGCGCCCCAGTTCACTCAAGGACATGTATGTTTCTGCCTGTTCCGATATTGCTGGTTCTAGTTGTAGTTCACCAATCGCTGAAAAAGTGTTACAAAATTGTATTTATTTCTTACTTAGCGAGATTGGTATGATCACTGTTGATGAAAATGTTTTATTGTCTCCTTCAGCTCTCAGTTGCCGCCCCACCTTTTCAGTCTCCCCAGACAATCTTTGTAAAGATGCCTTACAAGACCATTACTTTGAAAGTAGACCCAAGTGATTCTATCTGGCATGTTAAACGGTTAATTGAAGAAAAGGAAACCATTTCTTGTCAGCAACAACGTCTAACATTTGCTAAGCAACAACTCCAAGATAGGCAATCTCTGTTTCACTACAACATTCAGAGAGGGCCGACCTTACAGTTAGTACAAGACCATTCTCGTGTTTACTTGCATAAGGGCATGCGCATTGACGTTGAGATTCCGACTGGAAAGACAATCACTTTAACGGTAGAACCAAGAGATACTATCGAGTATTTAAAAGAGCTTATTCAAGACAAAGAAGGAATTCTACCTGACCAGCAAATTCTGACATTTGGTGGGACAAAGCTCCAAGATAGTGGCACTCTGATGAACTACAGCATTCAAGATTGTTCCCGTGTTCGCTTGCACTACCCCCTTAACATCTTCGTTAAGATTCGGACTGACACAATCACTTTAACGGTAGAACCAAGCAATACTATTGGATATGTTAAGCAAATACTTCAAGAGAAGGAAAGGATTCCATCTGACCAACAAAGTCTCTCCTTAAATGGCATGGAACTTGAAAATGAGCGCACGCTGGATAGCTACGATATTCAGAATGGATCAACCCTGTACTTGGCCAGGAACCCACAACACAAATGCGTAAATCCTTAGACTTCAACCTGATGTCAAGCAAAAGTGTAAAGAGACTTGAGGTCATTTGTTTGTATTGTATTGCGCATCCTTACTGTGCATAATTTCTCGCGTGATTAGCGCCCGCACATTAAAAAAATGGCGGCTTTTAAATGCGTTTGAGAGGTCAATCGTCATTTTGTAACCGATTGCAGTGACTTATCACTATTTTTTGACTTTTGCTTGGATTGGGCAATAACTCTCGTTTAAATATTTACCGATTTCCAATGTTAAATAAGAAACAATGGTCGGAAACGTGAGCTTAGCAGGCAATGCTGTTGCTCTTAAAGGAGTGTGGGAACTCCCTTAACCATTTTAAACTCAAAAATAGGGGGACCCATCATCGTTTTAAAAAAATTAAGACAAACAAAAATCTCAGTGCAGGTTCCATTTCATAGAAATGACCTGAAAATGCCGGTTGGTGTAAAAGGAGTAAAAGGTAAAATCCAAGACAAAGATGAGAGTCAAATAGCTAGAAAGGAAAAATTTACAACAGTAAAAAAAAGCCACCAAAATCTCACCTTGGATGGGGAGGAACTTCAAAACGATCAGGTTTTCAGTATCATTGCATTCCTGAAGCAAGGTAGATAGCGAATAGTACGTTTTAAGCTAGTTACGTGCACAAGTTTAAAAAGCTACTAGCTGAAGACAACAAGTCTCGATAGTAATTGATATCATTAAAAGGTGCACAAAGAAAAGGAAAAAGACTTATCATTAAAAACAAGCCTTAAATATGGAGAGAGAGACTCGAGAAAATTGATTAAATTACTCTCCTGAGCAACAAGAAAATACTTATTTTGATCTCATTTTTATTTTAAGATTAAACTACCAACGTATTTTGATGGGAAACTCGTAAAGGCACGAAAGTATGATCGTTTTTACTGTTAAATATACGTGTTAGTACCCCTGTTCCACCTTTCAATGATGGAGAATGGTAAAACACACTCACGTGTCAAAATTGCGTAGGGGTGGGGAGGAGCAAAATATGTGCAATTATTTTTTTTCAATACTTGTGACCATGTGACGTCATCTGGGCTTATATGATCTAAATTAAATAATAATTTAGAAACAGTTTTAATACAACGTATAGTCGTAAAAACTCTGATTTCAATTTTAAGATTAAATATGTAATTCCGACCTTTAAAAGTTTTCATATTTCCACTGTGTGGTGAAAGAATATACGAATGGCTCACTTCAACTTGAATCAGGTCTTAAGTCATAACTTTATAGTCAAGCGTCTGCGTCTTTCCGATAGTAAATTTTTCTATTTGTTTTTTGTATTTTAATATTAATTTAAAGTCATGATTTCATTTCTTGATTAACCTCTCATTGAGGGTTTTTAGTACTGTTTCGTAGTTTTTAATTTATCAGTGTTGTTTATTGCTAAAAATTGTTTTTTTTAATAGCTTTAAACGTTTCCTGTCTTGAGGAGTGTAAAATCCACGGCATTGGGATTTTAATAGATTAATTGTAATCTCGGATAACAATAATAATTAGTTAATTGTAATAGATTTTTAATTGTGGTCATGAGAGGGCCACAAGGTTATTTCTTGTTTGATTATTAGGTGTTACCCTCTTTAAATAAAGTATAATTAATTGATTGATTGATTGATTGTCTGCTAAAGCCTGGTTTCACTAGCGACGCACGCACAATTGCAAGCAAGAGAAAAGGAAAAATTTTGATACTTGTGCTTGTGTTTGCGGTAAGCACAAGCACAAGGATCAAAATGCAATGCGCTTGTGCTTATGCTTGCGTCGAAGCCGTTTTCACTATGAAATAAGAGTTGTTATCCTTGCGCTTGTGCTTGCGACGCTAGTTAAAACCAGGCTAAAGAACCTTTTCGCGGCATTTTTGTCTTTTGCAAGAGATGTGATAAGAATGGTTTTTCAGCAGAACAAGACGTCTTTTCTGGTGATAAGCTGCTATAAGTACAAATATTTGGATTGACTGTGACCGTCCACATTTAATTTTGCTCTGCAAAACAACATCGTGACACTTTGTATTCTTGCTCCCCGAAACACGTGACGTGGCAACGCATGATTCGGGGGGGGGGGGGGCGAGTGAGTTCAAAGTACAACTTGATACATGGTACGGGTTATAGTGCAATTTGCGTCGGCTATTGAGCTAACGTCATTTAGATTTGGAAACCGTGCTGACGAGTCCCAATAGCTCCCAGTAACAGCTGTAATCACTCCCAGGGATTTCCACTCTAAAGTAGAGGTAAGGCTTGACACTCAAGTTCGAAACGCCCAAACGTCTCTTTTTAAATGGGAAACCGACAACTCGCTGAAATTGGCCCAAATCAGCAAAGTAAGCGTACAGACAGCAAGCAATACACCTTTGAACAGGGGGGGGGGAGAAAGTCGGCACTTTTCTTTGAAGACATAGCAGTGCCTGGAAACGGTGCGAGTCCATGTAAATCAAGCCGTTGCTAAGAAAGACGTCAAACCAAAGTTTTGTTTTCTCAGAAAGATTTAAATATCAATGACTGCGTGCGTTTGATTTTTTACGCCGCTGAGATGTTTTTGGCATTTTCAGCCATTTTTCTCACCTGATGTTTCACGTCACTGCGAATGTTTTGGCGGCGTAGAATAATAAGCGAAAAATTTGTCACGGATGAAATTTAACAAACAAAGATGGGAAATAATTTCTGAATCATTGGAGTTATTTTCAATTAGTATAATTCGCAAGCCTAACTTTGACCAGACTGGTCACCGTTATCACTGTTTGTTGTTTTGATGTCCGGCAAACTTCAAAGGAGCAATCAAAATGCAAATAGCTATTGTGTTTTGTGCACGGTCAAGACCAAAACATGCGAACTAAACAATGAACTTTGTCAAGCTATTCACTACGCCCTTAGCAACCATTCGATAGCTACTGCGCAGTCTCGGTTGCCCGGCACCGCTATGACCACTTTTTAGGTAGTGTAACAAAGGAAGTTTCTTTCCCCCCTACCTTTGAAGTACGATAAGGCATGTTTATAAAGAATTTTACAATATTCCTTTCACATAAAACGTATTGTAAATTATCCCATACGAACTCGTATATATTCGCCGTAACTTTTATTACGCAATACTGTATGACCATACTGACTCACAACTTGAGCTTGGGCAGCCCGTCCCCCCCCCCCCCCCCCCTCCCCCCCCCCCTCCCGCCAACAATAATTTTGACAGGCATGGTTGGTAAGTAAGACCAGCGAAAAATGCGCATGCTGCGTTTGAACGGTCATTTTTTACTTTCAATAGTGCAAAGACATATTTGCGTGCAACATCTGGAGGCTCAACTATCTCATGATGGTAAAATAAAAACAATCTTATGATGCTTCACGACAACAAGGGCAGGACAAAGGCCAAGTAAAAAAAATGTTTCTCGTCTGGATTTCTATAAAAAAGAGAGCGGGTGGGCACTTTTTTTTCAATATTTTTTGTTTATTTTTTGTTGCATTGCTTCCGTGTGTTGTTCGAAAATCGATGTCTTTTCCTCGATCGTCAAATTCTCCAGAAGCATACTTGCAAAATAAATCCTGCAAGGTAAATGACCTATTCAAAACGGAATTTTGGCTTGATTTCGTTTTAAACCCCCAGGAAAAAACCATGTCTTGCAGAATTCTTAACTCAGTACAAAGTGAAAGTAACACCTGTTGGATTTTTTCGTTTCAACTATTCCAATAACAAATAATGAAAAAAGAGAGGCGGCCCCAAAAAATGAAGTAGGCGGGGACGAGAAACATTTGTAATTTTTACTTGGACTAACAAGATTGACCTGCTGATTGCAACCAACGACCTTGTAGGACAACACAAATAAAAAAAAAATAAAGAAAATTGGAAATTGGAAAATTAGTCACCAACGCATATTGATGTGGCATAGAAAAATATCGTGATGCCCCTTATATGCCACCGTAAAGAAATGGATGTTCAAGAAGTCAAAAGGTAAAAAAAAAACAATTTCACTTATCAAGTTGTTTTTCCGCGTCTGTGACAGTACACCTCGAAATACGTCGGAGCTTGTGCTCCTTGAGTCAAAATAAAGCGCAGTATTTTCCTCCATCAGTCCCGTGAGTAGTTTATTGATTGATAGGTTCTTTGTTTTCTCGTTCCGAAACACGAATCACTCGACGCAAAACTCGAAGCTGTTCTCCGGAGACTCAATTCGCGAAGTTTAGGAGTTTCGAGACGAGTCGTCGTTTGAGATTTCGAGTGACAGTCAACTTACATTTGACCGGCGCTGTTCATTGATCCACTATTCATTCATAATCAACTCTTATTCAGATGAAAGCCTTCACATGTACGCGTTGCGGACCCACTTTTATTCGGTTTATACCCACACTATCCTTTTCCGTGTTTATTCGTGACTTCTGCGGCTGCTTTCCCGTGAACCTTCACAAACCCATATCAATTCCGTTTGCGGTTGTCAAGGACTAAAAGTTCATTATTGAATGTACAAGGAATACGGAAACTATTACGACAAACATCTGAAGGTGAGAAATTCCGATTTATGTTTTCGTTACATTAACCATTACCTTACAATTCTAGAATAGTTTCCTTGTTAAAGTTCCTTCTTTCTGCAAGTTTGTTAGCGGTGGAGCGAATGCGATTAAATGCGATAAAAAATGCTTTCGAAACATTGAACTTCCTAAATAAATCACGGTGGCAACCGTGTAAATTGCCAAAGCAATATAGATAACGGCTTAAAATAAGGTGTAAAGCTGTACTGTGATTCCATTGTTCTTAGCTCAGCTCTGTGAACGGAAAACAATTAATTAGCAGAGACAGATTAAACTGAAAGTATTCATATAATCATGTACTCTTTTCCCCGGGGGGTACTCCCTTATAAGGGCTACACGGGTATGTGCCGCTCAACAGGGTATGCTTTTTGTCTCTCCGACTC
This sequence comes from Oculina patagonica, assembly GCF_052425735.1. Taxonomy (NCBI): domain Eukaryota; kingdom Metazoa; phylum Cnidaria; class Anthozoa; order Scleractinia; family Oculinidae; genus Oculina; species Oculina patagonica. The sequence goes on from NC_135768.1 coordinate 21,677,345, forward strand.
TGGAACAGGGTATACAAATCACCCTTTGACTCTGGAACAGGGTCGATTTTTTCCCCAGAATCCTGATTAAACATGATCAAGTTTGGCTATGAAACTCCGCTCCTCTCATCGCTTTATCTCCGAGCCACAGAAGAAGTCAAGTGAGCCAGAGTACAGTGAGTGCTTTGTGATGTATACGCCAGTGTTTTTATAGCTATCTACATATATTTCCATTGTGGATATTGTCTGAAACAGGGTACCTATTTAGCAATGTTTGTCTGGAACAGGGACGCAAATTCAACTTATTTTCTCTGGAACAGGTCCAGAGTCTCAGAGACTCGACGACACACCCCCGTAAAAAATTTTAGGGAGTACCCCCCGGGACTCTGTCAATACAACTGGATCGAGTGACGCGAATTTCCTCAAACGAATTTAATGGACCCTTGTATAAAAGTTACAACTGGTAGATTAGGAATATTGCAAGCGAAATCCTAGCGTGGTAAATTTAGAGTTCCGTCTCTATAACACACAGGCATTCTATTGACGCGTCATACGATATTATTGTTAATCCGTTTCTCGGCCTCAGTACGACTTGTGGTCAAAACACTGATCGCCCTTGCTATGAACAAATACTGCTGCAATGAAATCGGAATTGCGCCAAAATGTATTATCTTTACGAATTTATCAAGCTATACCTTTCTTGTGAACACACCTATCGTATATTTTCGTGCCGACGCGATCTTTGTTTTTTTACAACAGACACAATGCACAACTAGCGAACCACTCAATAGGGTCATATTTCACGCCCAGCACATTGCTGAAATTGAACAAAACTGGAATAGAACTAAATACAATGGACGGATAAAATCCGATTGGAAACGAATGGAAGACTTTTCTCAAGTTTGACATTTGAACAAAGTCGAAGGGAAACAAATTTTTAACATACAACAATCGAAAATAACGTGCATGACGTCCGAACAACGAATACAGTTTTAATCTGTTATCAAAACAACGCTATTTTATTTTCAGACGGTGTGCCCTTATAACTGAGCATGAGAAGCTTTAATCTGAATTGTTTCGTGGTTTAATCAGTTGCTCTCTATTGTTCTCTATTTTAAAGGAGCTATGTCACGGGGATTTGGCGGATTTTTGGTCTAAACTGTTCTAAGATTAGTGGTAGGCAACTTAACCCATGAAAAACACTATCTTTGACACGGATATAAATATAATTTTTTTGAAGACGCGCGTAAACAACTTGGGACGTTTAGCCTTAATTTTTCTTTCAAATTGTAATCCATTTCCATCCGAGCCATCAGCAGCCAAAGACGCTTGTTAAAGGAGAGGTTCACTCCAGAATGGCGCTTTTTTTTCTTTGCGCCAATAAAACGTTTATACAAAGATATGTTATTCACCAAAACTTCAGTCTCCAACGTGCGCTTTAACCCTACGAAATCTTTCCCAAAACTCGACAACTGAACGCCGCCATCTTGGAACTGGTAATGTATGCGTGACGTCAAAGAGCTCAGCCTGAAGTTTTACGGGAAAATTTAAATTCTCGAAACTCCTTTAAGATGACTTACAGAGATATTGAGCAAGTAGACACGTTTCGACAATGGGTTTCGTTTATGATTAAACTACCGTAAAATGGCGGATAGAAGCCCTCTCACTTTATATGACCTCCTTGTTATAGGCCCATCTTTCAGGTAACGAAAAAGATACCCCCTCCCCCCTTTAAGTATATAAGCCTCATTAACACCCCCGCCCCAAGAAAATTGTGCTTTAATAGAAAAAAAGCAGTGACTAGTTTTAATTGGAAGCAGATTACGGATGAAATGTTTCGTTTGACTGACTTTCTGGTATTATATCAATATCGCTCGTTTATTAATTACCAAAAGTTTTTTATACCGCTTATAAGACATTCTTGATATAAGCCTGGGCTTACGGTTTCTGTGCCAAAAATCATATTTAGTGCAAGAAATGACAGTAAATATATGAATATAAAAGATTTGTCAAACGCCAATTTTATAAGAGGATGATTATTAATAACAATATAAATATATTTTTGAAATGGATCAATGGAATAATCAAAGTGGACTAATGAAAAAAAATGGCGTCGGTTTCTTAAAAAAGGCATTGCTTTTGGAACAAAAGATGATGCAAAACACATACCATAAGTTAGTCTGAGGCTGCATGTAATTTGGGTTCGTTCAGTTTTACATGGTGTGATGTCTGTTCCACAGCCTGGATAAGTAGTCACCTTTAAATAGATCCTGCATAAAACTTTTCTTCAGTTGTCTGTGTACATGGAGGTACTTGGAGTGGCTGGGGAGGGAGAAATGGCGTCGGCATAATTTATTTGAAAGTTCAAATAGGCATTAGAAGCTCCTCAGAACAGTACGCATCGAAAACAGTATTTTTAGTAGTAGTCCTTTGCGGCGTAGTCTCCCTCGCAGCCGTTTTTAGTGTCGTCACGCAACGCTCCTCCCTAGCGTTGCGTGACGACACTAAAAACGGCTGCGAGGGAGACTATTTAAGGCGTAGTCCATTTCGGTATTGCGTGGGCATGCAAGACTGCTTAGACAGGTAGTGTGCTCTTCAACATAGCAAATTATAATACTGAAATAATATTGATTATGGTGCTGGGAACCTTCGGCTGTTTCCTCTAAGTAGTCGTTTTTAGGGTATCGCGCAACGCTTCTCCAAAACGAACTTAATACAGGGTAGTTCACTGACGATACCAAAACATTGACAACACTATTCATTTAATTACAGACGTGTGATGATGACTCCTCGGTTTATGCTACAGAAAGAGGAATTGTTTTGCAATATGAAGTGAAAGTTATATTCCAATATCGAGCACCGGTGATACCAGTTTTTGACTGTGCTCTGAGTTATTAAATGGCAGCCGCCCCAGACCCAGATGAAGTGCTTCGTCCAACAAGAGAAAAAGGACATTTTCAACGTCTGGCACGACTTTTAATAAGTGGAGGTACCACACTACTGAAAGAGGTTTTTGATCAGATTTGTCCACCAGGTAATCTTCCCACAATACTGAACAACCCTACCACGAAGAAACAACTCAAAGCAGCAAAGCTCACCAAGCCACAGTGGGACTGTCTATACCCTTCCCCAGGGGTGTACGTCAAGTCAGAAAATTTCGATGTGACACTGCTCTTTAGGTTGCTGACGACAATATGCAACCTTACCTCTCCTTCCACGGGCTGGGATGCCCTACCAGCAGGTACAGACCACAGTTTAGCTGCAGAGTTAGCCAGAATTAAATATTACCGCAACTCAGTGTATGGTCATGCGAAGCAAGAGATGGAAATAACTGATGACGAGTTCCCACAACTTTGGCGAGAAATGAGAGAAGCTCTAGTGGCAGTTGCAGGGCAAATCAACCCCCCAAAGAAACAGCAATGGCAGGAGGCCATTGATCGTTTTTTAAATGATCCGCTCACAGTCGAGGATGAGAGAAATACGCAGGAGCTGCTGAGGTGGTATGAAAACGACATAGAAGTTAAGCAATCCATAGAGGAATTGAAAACCTCTACTCAAGAAGGGGTGGAACGCTTGGAAGAAGGGTTAAAAGATGTTCAGGAAGGGCTCAAAGAGGCGGCACATGTACTAGAAGAGACAGTTGAAGGGGAAGCCAAAGGTATCAAAGATCATATTAAAGAAGAACTGAAAACTGCAACCCAAATTATTGAACGCGTAGTTCAGGAGGAAGCCCAAAATACCAGGAATAAGGTTGATGACGTGTGTCAAGCTGTAGCTGCTGCCACAGCTGGCGGCTCTCAAGCAGCAGGAGGTGAGTTACTATGACTTTTGTTGTTTTAGACTGGCTAGGTTGTTCAAAAGGTATCCCTTTGTAGCAGTTCTTGACCTGCCACGCAGTCATTCCTCCAAAAGCAAGGGAGAAATGATTTGGATTTGCAAAAAATTTAGGGGGTTGCACATTTGATGACATAGCCTATATCATAAGGTGCTACACCTTACGTCAACCGGATAAATTAAATAATTTAAAAACCTGGTGAACCGTTAATTTCATTCGTCTAGTGACTACGCAGCTTTGGTTTGTCACCATTGAGGAAGAGAATCAAAATCGAAATAATTAAAGAATATGACATGTGTCCAACAGCTCATCAAAGTGTCCCTTTTAAATGATCCTCTTTAGAATTGGGCTTGCTTTTTAGTTTTTAGTATTGTTGTCTTCCAGATTTAGTAGTGAGTTTACAAGAACAATCTTTTATTAACAGTTCAAATTCGATTACAAATGGATTGTGAGGCCATCTCAGGCGCTGGTGCTAGAGGAGGAGCTTCAGAGATAGTAACAACCTCACGGGAACCACAACAAATTGTCCAGGGCGCAACCGTAATGCCGGTTACATCCAACCAACAACAAGAAGCACCCGTGGCTGCTTTTAGTGAAGAAAATGTCCCACATGCAGGCCTTCCCCCAACACAAGGAGTTTTGAATTTCATTGCCTACAAGTGCTTCCAGGGTGTTGACACGTCTAAGCCGAAAGAGTTAAATGGTTTTGTTACAGTATCTGAGGGATGTGCGCAATGTGCTTGTGCTCGACACCAAGATAGGGAGCTTAATAATCACACTGGAATGTCGCTCTTTTGAGATACTTGAAGGACTCTGGGAAGACTATTGCTCAGGACACTTCAATGAAATGGCACAAAAATTCCTTGTGACAGAAGACGTTCTAAAGGAACTTGGCCTTACGATGGTGACACTCACGACAGCGATTTCGGAGGAGGACTACAGAGATTGTCGGGATTATTTCTTGCAAAGTGCAGGTAAATTTGAGAGCTTGTTGTATTTTTATTACCCAAGAAACTAGATTGTTTTTTAAAATTTTTTTTGTTGTTAAGACGAAAACAAACGAGAACGTGAGTAGTCAAGACAAGTATGGACGAACGAGAGTTTAGCGAGAAGGTTGACTCCCGGCTACGATTGTTCTCTCTCGTAATTTAGTTAAATTCGGTGGCGAAAGTTTCAGAACGCGAGTTTAAACTCGAAGGACTTTTTGTCTTGTTCCCGTAGGATCATGGCTAATGAAATAAAATCATTTAAAAAAAGCTCAAATTGCAATAACGTAAACAGGCAGGGAGCGCGCACCTTAACAAAGAAATATGCTGTTTGGCCAAAATGAAGTCTATGGCTGAGCAAGCGGTCTCGTTGCTCGAACGACAGGTTTCAACAAGGCGCCACAAGTCAGCTTTTGCTGAGAATGAAAAAATATGAGGTGATAAAAGACATAATTTTCGCTCCTCTGTGTGAAGCACAGGACACGTCACTAGACACTGCCCGCACCTATTGCTTTTATTTATTCCTCTTTCTTTTGTCTTTTGTTCTCTATTGTATAGGTGAACTGTTTCTTCTAAACGAAGTAAGAGCCAATTTTCTTATTGTAAAACTAAAGTACTATTAATTTTGCTTCCTTTTAGTCCACTCTCCACGACACGAGATTTCAACCAAAAGCCCCAAAGGAGATGAGCCGCAAGTGGAAGCCCCAGAGTCGGTAAGCACACTTTTATACCCGGCCAATACAATGAGTGACAAATTACCCCCTCATTTATTCGGCAGACAGTTTCACACTTAACCTTATTCAGAGCGTTGGGGCGGAGGGAGATGTCTTACTTCAAAACGATTAAAGGTGTTACTCATCGGGGACTTGAAAGTCTTTTACAAAAGAGACAAATACAGAAATAAACTATTGTTTGCAACTACCGTCACTGCGTCAACCAGCAATTGTTGCTACCGCTCACGAACGTAAGCATCAAGAACACCAACTTCAAAATGATTAAAAAAATAAGAACGTTTTTTCAACTATAGAATTACTGAAAAAGAGCAAAATTCAGTTGGGAAATTAATGCCTAGCTTCTATGGCCGTTCCGAGCTTTCAGGCGAAGGAAACTTAATGCATTATAATTAAATTCAAGCAAAATTATTTTCCAAATTTTACAAGTACTCGTTTTGGAAGCGGTGGCCTAATGGTTAGAGAGCCGGACTCCGGATCTAGCGGTCCGGGTTCGAGCTCTGGCCAGGGTACTGCGTTGTGTTCTTAGGCAGAGCTATTCACTAAGTTAGAGCTCCCCTCCACCAGCCTGCGCGCTATAACTGTGAAAGGCTTGGGAGTGCGAAACATTCTCGAAGTGTCTCCAACTGAAATTGGTATGATTAACATTAATAGCATGAGTGTTTTTTTTTTTGTATTCCTCAGTTTGGTATTCCGAGTGGAATGCAAATCTTCGTTGAGATGCTGAATGGGAGGGTGTTCCCTTTAGAGGTCCGACCAAGTGATACTATCAAGAATGTTAAACAGTTAATTCAAGAAACGGAAGGGATTCCGCTTTACCAACAACGTTTGACATTTGCTGGAAAAACACTCGAAGATGGTCGCACTCTGAGTGAGAACAACATTCAGAGAGAATCGACAGTTCGCTTGGTTCTCTTGGTTCTTGGCCTTGCTGTCAATCAAATCTTCGTAAAACTGCCGAATGGGAAGACGATTTCTTTGGAAGTACAACCTGAAACCTCCATCAGAAATGTGAAAGAGGAAATTGGAGACAAAGAATTCATCTCACCCGACCAACAACGTCTCATCTTCAGGGCTCAGGAACTCAAAGATGACCACACTTTGAAGCATTATTTTATTGCGAACGAATCAATCCTTCGACTTGGCCTTACTGAAAAGAAAATCTTTGTAACGATGCCGAGTGGAAAGACGACTAGTTTAGATGTCTTGCCGAGTGATAGTGTCGAGATGGTCAAAAAGAAAATTCATGCAACAGAAGGGATCGCACCTGACAAGCAACGTCTCACCTTTAATGGGAAGAAACTAAATCGTAGCCACTCTTTGAGTGACTACAACATTCGTTATGAATCAATGCTACAGTTACACCACGCAGGTAGAGGTAAGTTAAAAATGACTCTGTAGTTTCATTTTCAGCCTTTATGACGTTATGCAGCAGTTCGTAAAGATTATGTTTGTCTTCGAGCCTAGCAGAATTTTCTGAAACTACAAGCGGTCTTCTCATTTCGTGTATTCTGAACAGACAATTTAAATCCTTTAAATTTGGAGTAACATTTGTATTTTTATGCCGCTGTATAGTCGAATAGGATATGGCAGCGCAAAAAAAGAAAATTACAGGCTTACCCTCCTATAATCACCTGACCCTTCTAACAGCCATAAACTTTTAGGACTAAAAAAAATTAGTACAGGTTATTGAAAAAGCTCTTAACATCTGGAAATTAAAATGAATGACATTTTTTTTATTTTTAAAGGCCAAGGAATAAGCATTATTAGTATAGTTTTTAGAAGTTATAACATTGGGAATTTTGAAAATTGACTTCCAATCCGAGAAATTGTGCTCAAGGGATTGAAAGATAGTAAACACAGTGGTTTTGCATTAAATGACACGGCCATGAAAAACTGTGACACATCGATTGACCATTCAGTTCTCTTCTGACCAAAGTTACAAATTTCAAGAGGATTAACACAATTGCTCAGAAGTCACCAACGATTATACAATGGTACCAGATAAATGTCTCTTTCTTAGTGTTTGCTTGCTTCGTTTTTTGCCTAAGCTAAAATGTGAATTCTGATTTATAATCGATGTATTAAACCGGTTTACATGTATGCAAGCGAGCACTTGCGTTTGTTGTTTCCGTGTTTCATTTCTTTGTTTTGCAGTTCTTGATATTCATCTCTCAAAATTATACTAAAACGATTATTCTCCTCAGGCTCAGTGAATATTGGTGAATATTGAAGTCGACTTCGTCTCGGTAAATATTCAGCAATGTTCACTTTGCCTTAGGCGAAATTGTATTAAATTATATTAATTAGAAAAATACACAGTTTCTCATTACTGGTCCGCACTAACAGTCATAGCCATATATAGGTGCAATTGATCATGAAAAATGCTTTCTTTCAGTTCACCCTCTAAGATACAGAACAAGAAAGAGTGTCACAGGTGCTGGCCCAAATGTGGAAGCATCCGAGTCGGTAAGCAGTTCTACTCTACCTTATTCCTCATTTTGTATTTAAAGCCAATTAGACCACCATTGATCGAACGTATATAACAATAGGTTACGTTTATCGTCCACGGTTGCAAACTTTAACATTTACTTCTATATTTCTCCGGCTGATGAATGTAGCCATAACTTTGTTTATTAAACGTGCGTTTTACCGTTTATCCGTAATCCTGTTGTTCGAAAATCGGTGGTATTAGAAACTTACTTGATCGTTACATTTGTGCATGAGCAGAAGCAATGATTGTTCAAATGGTTGCTTGTAGTTAGTATCCATTGACAATTGTTGTACAACAAAAACAACGACGCAACTAATTCATGAAAGCGACAACTCTTACGGAGTTATATGTGGTAGGAAAACAAACATTATCCTGCAAATCTACAGTTCGTCAGCTTATACGCGACCAATTTGCTGAAACAATGTGGCCCGCGTGTCGACAGAGGGCTACACGCAAGCTAAAACAGTGTTACAAAATTGTACTGTAGGGTTGCCACTCATCAAGATAAACAACTCCCTGACTGTTCACTGACCACCAATCAATGTTTACGTTGATGAGCGAAATAACTACATCTTCTACAGGACCTCAACATGCAAACTTGCGTTGATGTGTTAAATGTACTCCCTTGCGTTTTGAATTGCATATTACCCCTGAAAATCAATTTGTTCCTCTTTTCGGCCTCTACAGAAAGTGTCAGCTCCTTTGATCAGGTCCGAGAATTAAGAATTGTCTCGTTTATTGTATAAATGTATATTAGTGCTGCATACTGTAGGAATTCCAACGTCAACCTTCTTTGGGGACTAGGTATTTTGGCATGTTGGGCAGCAGTCTTGGTTTCTTGAGGACATTTGTTTTGATGAACGTTCCGCACAATTGTATATAAAATTGCTTGCAATTCGTCTGCCACAAGTGAAAGGAAAGGCTGGTGTGATTGAAATGTTTGAAATGTCTTAAGAACTGGTTAAAGCACTTTAGCAACAGTCAATAAAGATAACGATTGTAGCTTTTAAGGGGGTCTTGAACATGCTCTTCAAAATGGAATGATCCAATAACTACAATCATGCTTTTTGGTCTTGACAGGGTTTTTTTATGCATGCATTTCTCAATGCAAGGCAAAATGAAAACCACCTTTTCTATTACAAGAACATCTAGCAGTTATCTTGTTGCACAGAAGCTGCATGAGGGGCATAACATTCATTATGCTCATCGAATGGTAAAAAAAAATCATTTGGTTACGAACTCTATTTGAAATGACATATTCTGTCGAAAATCATTGTTTTTCAAAGCAAAGCTTGTGGTAATCTAAAAAACATTCCCTGACTATTCGCTGACTTTGAAAAGAATTCAAATTTTCCCAGACAAAATTCGCTGACATTTCATTGACTTTGAAAATAATTTAATTGTTTTCCCTGATTTTCCTTGACAGTGAGAACCGTGGTCTTTCTCATTTAGTGAGACTGGTATGTTTAAAACGGGTATTTTTCTTTATTAAATTCTCAACTTCGGATATTGCATTTCTAGCTTTCTGATTGGTTCACTGGGTCCCGGTTATCAGCTCATATACCTATGTTTGACCTTATATGGGAAATGAGTGCGGCAAGTGCCGCTCAGCGTAAATTTTTTCTGCGGGAAGCGACAGTTCCATCAGAAACTGAAAACAGCAAATTTGGCGAGCTTTATGAACAAGAAATAATCAGCGGTGCCTACAAAAACCATAGAAATGTCATAGTAAAATTAACTACGCAAAACAAAAGGATTGATGCAAAAAGTTTAATTAACAATACTTGTAAACGCACAACAAGAGCAAGTGAATAAAGAAGAAAAGCAGCAAATAATTTACGAAAGAACGGCAAACTGACACAGTTTCATTTAGTGTACGTCACAAAATTTGGCTCAGCACTTCTGTAAAGTTTGTTACCTTTCAATCCTGGTCTTGTCCTTTTATTCTTCAATAAACCTGTTCCACTTTGAGCTCAATTTCGCTTCAAATAACATAGCAGTCTTGATGACAGCCGTGGAGCCGTAAACAAGTACAATACATGTAAACACTTGCTTCGCTCGACTTGCACAAGACGTGTAGTTTCCAGAAAAGCTTTTGCTTCGGATAATCCCGTAAATCTTAACTGTTGTCACAATTTCCAGGATATATAGACTACTTAAGAGAAGATTGTTCGAGGAAAATCTTGGGAAGAAAACTCTCTCGCTCGCTTTCCTCGTGTGTTTCGTTCAACTCAAGAAGTGAACGCCGCGCCACAAATTTTCCCGCCTCCTCATACTATCACTTCGTTTACATCAAATGAAATGTCCAGTCGATTTAAACTTACAGAAGAATTTAATAAAACAATTATTCCATTCGCCCTTGTTGGATACGAGTCGTTATAGCCAACTCGGCGCTTCGCGCCTCGTTGGCTATTTAACACCTCGTATCCAACGTGGGCTCATAGAATAATTGTTAAGTATCCTTCAGTTTCTAGTTGCTGACCAACGGACCCGATTTGGTATTCCGAGTGGCATGCAAATCTTCGTTGAGATGCTGAATGGGAGGATGATCCCTTTAGAGGTCGAACCAAGCGATACTATCAAGAATGTCAAACAGTTAATTCAAGAAACGGAAGGGATTCCGCTTTACCAACAACGTTTGACATTTGCTGGAAAAACACTCGAAGATGGTCGCACTCTGAGTGAGAACAACATTCAGAGAGAATCGACAGTTCGCTTGGTTCTCTTGGTTCTTTGCCTTGCTGTCAATCAAATCTTCGTAAAGCTGCCGAATGGGAAGAAGATTACTTTGGAAGTACAACCGGAAACTTCCATCAGAAATGTGAAAGAGGAAATTGAAGACAAAGAATGCATCCCACCCGACCAACAATGTCTCATCTTCAGGGGACACCAACTCAAAGATAGTTCTACTTTAAAAAGTTACTTTATCGCGGACGGGTCAACCCTTCGACTTGCCATCCATGCAGTCAAGAGAATCTTCGTAAAGATGCCAAGCGGAAAGACGATGACTTTGGAAGTTGAACCAGAAACTCCCATCAGGAAAGTGAAAGATAAAATTCAAGAAAAGGATGGGATCACACATGACCAGCTGCGCCTCACATTTATTAACAAGGAACTCGAAGATGACTACATTTTAAGAGATTACAATATTCCGAACGAGGCAACCTTACACTTAGGTTGCATGCACATTTATGTGATGTTGCCGACTTGGAATGTGATTACATTAGATGTCTTACCGAGCGATAGTGTTGAGATCGTAAAAAAGAAAACTTATGAAAAAGAAGGGATTGCACCTGACCAACAACGCCTCACGTTTGATGATAAGCAACTAGAAAATGGCTGCTGCCTGAGTGACTACAACATTCGTAAAGAATCAATACTATTCTTGAAGGAAACAGTTAAAGGTAAGTGAAAATAACTTTTGTTGTAGTTCTTATCATAGTTATGACTTTGAGCAGCCCAAGGCAAGGTCTGCGTTTAAGGTAGCTCGTAATGGTTCATATATTCCCATCTTAGGCATTCTATTACAGCTACACAAATAATGTTAATGTTAAACTTTTAGTACAACTTTGTAAAGGTTTAACCAATGAAGAAATTTAAGTTACCGTGACGTCAAAAATCGTTGCCATAGCAACGTCCAAAGTGGTCAAAGATACCTTATATTTGACTTTTTGAGTCTAAAATCTTAACAACTAGACGGTGAAAGGTTTTGTTTTCCATATATTTTTGTCTAATGGACAAAACAAACAAACTAACAATTTTTTAAAAAAATTCTGTAGGTGGGGATTATAGCCACCTTAAATTTATAAAAAAAACGTAGCTCCGAATCCGGCCTACAGATTTGTCTAAAAATTGGCAAAAATGTTCCTTTTGTCGGTTAGATAAAATATATATCAAAAACAAGAACTTTCATCGAGTAGTTTTTGAGTAATTGGCCTCAAAAGGTCCAAAATAGGGTATATTTGACCTCAAATGACGTTCCCATGGCAACGAATTTCGACGTCACAATGACCTTAATTTGTTTATTTATAAAGCTTGCACAAGTTTGTACTAAATTATTTTCCTAAACATTATTTGTATAGCTGCGATAAAACACCAAAGACGGGCATGTCTAAAACTATTACGAGCCACCTTAAGCCTTGTGGCCCATCAGGTCGTTTCGTACCTCCCGGTTCCTTATTATGAAGCACCTATAGAGTGTTTTCATGGCAGCCATGTTGGAGGAGTCAAACAATAAAAGATATTTGCATTAAAATGATTTTTATTTTCCCAAAGGAAAATCATTTTATTGTTTCACTCCTCCAATATGGCCGCCATGAACACACTCTATAGGATAATTTTTACTTACTTAAATTACTCCAGAATTTAATTAAACAATACCCATTTATACATCTGGGTAAAAAAAGGCACTATAGCAGGAATGTTTCTTGCCTTAGAACAGAACAAAATGGCCCCGCCAAGGCTAGAACTCAGACCGCTCGTTCCGTGCTAACCCATTAGGTCACCACTTCTCCACAGCATAGCAGCTGGCCTTCCGGACGCTAAACGGCCGGACTCTCCGGCATCAAATGACAAAAATAACACACGCGGGCATTCTTAACACAACGAGGAGAAACATTTATTGGATTAATAAAAAAAAGGGAAATACCTGATGAAATGAAATGAAGACTCTGTCGGGGCTAAATTTGTCAAACTGGAATTAGAAAACGACACACGTCATCACCTAGTTTAGTTGTCTCGCCTAATTTAATGAGAAACGGGTTACGACTATTTTGGCGAGATGTATTTTGGGACGAATCAAGCAGCAGAAAAAGTTAATAAGTTTTAGTTTTCAGTTGCTTGTCTTATTTTAGCTTTTTAAAGATATATAATTTTCCAACAGCTCGCCTTCCACTCCGGATCGATTGCAAGGTCCTCTCAGGACCTGGTAAACAAGAAGAACCTGAGACAACTTGCCCCATGGCACAAAATGTTTTAAATCTCGCTGCGTCGAAGTACCTGCAAAGAATTGGCACAGCTCAGCCTGAGGATTTAAATCGTTTTGTTTATTACTTGGAGAAAGTGAGAAAAGTATCCATTGTGGACGCGCGACCAGGAAGCTTGATAATCACAGTGGAAAGTACCTCTCTGGAGAGACTTGACGACTTGTGGAAGGACTACTGTACAGGCTACTTGAATGAAATGGCGCAAAAATATCTTGTGACAGAGGACGTTCTTAAGGAATTTGGTCTCACGATGGTGACGCTGACGACAACGATTTCAAAGCAAGAATACAGAGATTGTCGGGAGAGTCTTTCCTTGCAGAGTCCAGGTAAGAGTATGAGCGCTTTTTTCGGCGCTTTTTGTCCGCTAAATTTCTGTTTCTGTGTGCTCGTACTTCATGATGATTCCTTGAACAGACATTCATCTTTGTCGCAGATGAACCAAGCACATCGATAAACTGCGTCGAAGTATACGCATTCTTAACAGAGTGGCCGCATTAATGCGATTCTCTTATAAGGTATGCCCCGGTCACTTCCTTATTACGGCAACGTCTTTTTTGTCCCGATGAAACAATCATACATTAACTTTTTAAAAAAAAAAACACCCTAATGCGTACACCCTTAATGTGGATATTTTGACCAAAGATACTCAAACCAAATGTACACATTTTAAAGGACAGACCATTGACAAAAAAGTAAGATCGAAGTGGCATCAGAGGGCAAAACTATTTACTTTGTCAAAATAACCAAAAATCGTTCATCGCAATGAAAAACCAAATGCAACCAGTTTGTTCGCGAAAGGACAAAATTGGTTGCCGACGGACACACTCCAAAGATACCGGCAATTTCCTCCTACTCCTCCTCCTCCTCCTCAATTCTATTGTTCTCCTCCTCCTCCTCCTCCTCCTCCTCCTCCTCCTCCTCCTCCTCCTCCTCCTCCTCCTCCTTCTCCTCCTCCTCCTCCTCCTCAATTCTATTGTTCTCCTCCTCCTCCTCCTAAATTCTATTGTTCTCCTCCTCCTCCTCCTTCTCCTCTTGCACCTCAATTCTATTGTTCTCCTCCTCCTCCTCCTTCTCCTCCTCCTCCTCAATTCTATTGTTCTCCTCCTCCTCCTCTTCCTCCTCCTCAATTCTATTGTTCTCCTCCTCCTCCTCCTTGTCCTCCTCAATTCTATTGTTCTCCTCCTCCTCCTCTTCCTCCTCCTCAATTCTATTGTTCTCCTCCTCCTCCTCTTCCTCCTCCTCAATTCTATTGTTCTCCTCCTCCTCCTCCTTCTCCTCCTCCTCCTCCTAAATTCTATTGTTCTCCTCCTCCTCCTTCTCCTCCTCCTCCTCCTCAATTCTATTGTTCTCCTCCTTCTCCGCTTCCTCCTCCTCAATTCTATTGTTCTCCTCCTCCTCCTCCTCTTCCTCCTCCTCAATTCTATTGTTCTCCTCCTCCTCCTCCTCAATTCTATTGTTCTCCTCCTCCTCTTCCTTCTCCTCCTCCTCCTCCTCCTCCTCAATTCTATTGTTCTCATCCTCCTTCTCTTCCTCCTCCTCCTCAATTCTATTGTTCTCGTTCTCCTCCTTCTCCTCCTCCTCCTCCTCCTCCTCTTACACTCGTCTGTATTAAAGAAGCAATCCTACTCCTACTCCTCCTCCTACTCCTACTCCTCCTCCTCCTCCTCTTCCTCCTCCTCAATTCTATTGTTCTCCTCCTCCTCCTCAATTCTATTGTTCTCCTCTTCCTCCTCCTCCTCCTCCTTCTCCTCCTCCTCCTCCTCAATTCTATTGTTCTCCTCCTCCTCCTCCTCCTCAATTCTATTGTTCTCCTCCTCCTCCTCCTCCTCCTCCTCAATTCTATTGTTCTCCTCCTCCTCCTCCTTCTCCTCCTGCTCCTCAATTCTATTGTTCTCCTCCTCCTCCTCTTCTTCCTCCTCAATTCTATTGTTCTCCTCCTCCTCCTTCTCCTCCTCCTCAATTCTATTGTTCTCCTCCTCCTCCTCCTCCTCCTCCTCCTCCTCCTCCTCCTCAATTCTATTGTTCTCCTCCTCCTCCTCAATTCTATTGTTTACCACCTCCTCCTCCTCCTCAATTCTATTGTTCTCCTCCTCCTCAATTCTATTGTTAACCTCCTCCTCCTCCTTCTCCTCCTCCTCCTCCTCCTCAATTCTATTGTTCTCCTCCTTCTCCTCTTCCTCCTCCTCAATTCTATTGTTCTCCTCCTCCTCCTCCTCAATTCTATTGTTCTCCTCCTCTTCCTCCTTCTCCTCCTCCTCCTCAATTCTATTGTTCTCCTTCTCCTCCTTCTCCTCCTCCTCCTCCTCCTCCTCCTCCTTCTCCTCCTCCTCCTACAGTTCTTACACTCGTCTGTATTAAAGAAGGGTCAATTCTTTTTTCTTAACATTATATTTCATTTATTTTTATTATTTCTATTGAGGGTTGATTGCTCCTTGTTGGTAGGGCTTAATTTTCGCCATAGATGGGGTCCAAAATATCGCAGAGAGTGTTACCACGAAATAATGTTCTAAAACGTGGAATATTAAAATCAGCATTTCTAAGGCTATAATTTTTCGAGGGTGTGTCTTTGATGCTTGGAAGACAGGCTCTTCACTTAAAAGAGACCAGCCATGAATTTTCCATTGTATTATGGGAGTTTCATCGGGACAAAAAACACTGGCTGTTATATCGAGTTGACCGTGAGGCATGCTCCATTTACCTATTTTCACAAGAAATAAGAGTGACTTTTTCTATAGTATACGTTGTTAAGATGCACACAAGCGGGGACTAGAGTAGCCAAAGAGAGCGAGGGTGTGCGAGAATTAACAGGAGACACGGAAGAAAATGACGTCACCTCGTGGCAGTTTCTCCCCTTCCCTCTCACAACTCTTTTGCGCTGGCTAAACGCAACATATCGTCCGCTTTCATGAAAATTTCAGCAGCTTTAAATTCGGTGTCAAAAGCGACAAGATGACAGTCTATGAGAGTTCAAGGTTAAATCTGACTTTGAACTCTCATCAAATTTCGTGGATTAGTTCTTGTGAAATGTTGCCTAAATTAACAAGTGAATTTAAAGAAACTCTCATGTTAAAGAATATGTGTTTTTTTTTTTTAAGATCGCCCTCCTCAACACGTTGCAAGAAAGAGCTCCACACGATTTGGATCACAAGGAATGGTAAGCGGCAGATCAGACTCGATAACTCGGTTAGCACAATGAATAAAAAATTACCTCCTAATTTCTGCGGGATTTTTCATGTATTATAATTATAAACAGGAGACAGTGCTTTATCGCATTTCCAATCACCGGGAAGAGATTTAAATACACGGCGCGCAGTGAAATTCGAGTCTTTTCAGAAATGCGATGAAACGCTGTCCCTCGGGTAAGTTTTACATAACTATCTTCCCAATCCAAACTAAAACTGAGTAAACAGAGAAAGCAAATCGTAAAAACCTGTGTTACTTAAGATCAGCTATCCAAACTACTGTTGTTACGCCGTTAAATGTAGCAACTATCCAAAGTGTTTTACACACTAACCTTTAGCCCAATTTAATCTTCTAACTTTCAACTTTCAGATAGCCTTGATCCAAATCTTTGTAAAGCTGCCGACTGGAGAGATGATTATATTGGAAGTCGAACCGGAAACTTCAGTCAAGAATGTGAAGGAGAAGATTAAGGAAGAAAAAGGATTTCCACCTGACCAACAGTTTCTCTTCTTTCTTGGTGAGGAACTGGAAGATGACCACACTTTAAAAGATTATGATATCACGAACCAATCAACCCTTCGACTTCACCTTGTCAAGCACATCTTCGTAAAGATGCCGAGTGGAAAGATGATCAGTTTGGAAGTCGAACCAGAAACTTCCATCAGGCGTGTCAAGGATAAAATTGAAGACAAAGAAGGGATCCCACAGGACCAACAGTGCCTCATATTTTTTGGCAAGGAACTCTTGGATGACTGCACTTTAAGCCATTACAAAGTTCCAAACGAGGCAACCTTACACGTAGGTAGCATGCGAATTTATGTGTTGTTGCCCACTGGAAAGGCGACTACTTTAGATGTCTTGCCGAGCGATAGTGTCGAGATAGTTAAAAAGAAAATTTATGAAAAAAAAGGGATTGCACTTGACCAGCAACGTCTTACCTTTGATGATAAACAACTAGAAGACGGCTGCTCTCTGAGTGACAACAACATTCACGAAGAATCATTACTATGTTTGAACCAAGCTGCTAGAGGTTAGTTATAATGACTTTTTTGTCTGTAGACTTTCTGCAGCAGTTTTGGACTGATTGTATTTCCTCGATTAGGGGCACTAGACTAAACAGCGGGTTAGTTAAGTGAACGCCGGGTTTACAAGGCCCAGGTTTAAACAAAAATTCCGGTATTTAATCAAGAAAGTACGACTCAGTGATTTCTTCTATAATGAGTCTAGCAAGAGATTAGTGTATTAGATTACCAGGTTAAAGAAATAGGTACTGAAAAATTGATAAAACGTTATTAGAATCGGCATTACAACAGGACACTTGATCACTTGACCCAGGAACATGACCTATTTTGCGGGGTCTTTCCTCAATTAATGGTAAATTTGTGAGATTTTGGTCTGTTACTTGAGTTTTTACACGAATTGATGAAAAGTATCAAGGAACAGAAAATTTCGAGGTGGCATGTGGTTCCATGGGTTGTACTTTTTATTGTGGACCAAAATACGAAGCAGTATTAAAGTTGAATCAGTGGGGGTAGGATAATAGTTCAAGTATGCAATTAAAATATTATATACCATGGTGCAAAACGCAAGCAATAGACGGCAGCATCTCTGTCAACAAGACAAAACATGTAGGATTACTTGTCAACAAGTTGGCAACTAGTTAGCGAGAAAAATGTTGTTCTAGTGTACTAAAATGCTGCAATATGATTGGCTGGGTTATCGTACGCTATCAGTGATTACCGTACCCAAATTCGCAAGTAGCCAATCAGAAGCGCGATCTACTGTCCTGATATCCTACGATATCAAGTCACCGACCTGATATGCCACCATATCATGGTCACTTTGAAGTAAATTAGTGTTACTGTTCGATGATTTGAAAAGAGGTTTTACCAATAAAACAGAACTTCGTAAATTAAATTTAGCGGTGTTTAGCTGTCGTAAAAAGAGAAAAACTTTCCCGCCAAAACTAAAATTGAGCGCGCTCGCCAATTGCGCGATGTTTGCCGACGAGTACTGAGACATTCAGACTAAAACAATGGAGTCGGAGTTTCCAATTTTTTTGCTAAATTTGGATTTTGAAAATGTAGAGAATGAAACTCCAAACAAACGAGTAAAACAATGTGAGAAGAGAGCTTGATAAAAGTGTTGAAGACCAAAAAAAGTATCAATACAAGCAGTTCAATACATTTAAAACTACGTACCTGGCAAGCATGGCTTCAACAGAGCGAATAATATCACCGGATGTTTGGCTGAATTTGGGTACGGTAAATACCTAATCGTACCTTTTTGGTACGCTTCGGCGGCATATCAGGCTCGTTTGGTCTCGCCATGGGTATTATTTTGGCTCGACTGCGTCTCGCCAAAATACGAACCATGGCTTGACCAAACTCGCCTGATATGCCGCCGAAGCGTACCAAAAAGGTACGATTAGGTATAATTATAGTTCACCACTAAATTTTCTCCGATTCTGATTGGTTTGAATTGATCACGTGACGCGATAGTGTTCATCCGCGGAGGGCACTATCAGCCCATAGTGCCCGACCGAGAAAAATGCCCGGAGGCTAGTGCCCGCCCGTGAAATTTTTTGTAAACAAGCCTGCCTGCAGACAAAAAAAAACAACCAAATTCACTGCATTTAGTGGGTTTCTTGTCTGGTTTTGTTTCGTTTGTTAAATTTCGTTTGTTAAATCCTGAGAAGTAAAAAAATAATTCACGATGCCTGTTTTTTGAATGGGCGCGCGGAAGAAAATTTAGTGGTGAACAATAAAAACGATAGAGTGTTTCTGTCTCGGAACTATCGGTCTGATAGTTGCCCCTTGGAAATTTGATGTTCTTAAAACTAGCATATTAGCCCTCAAAGCTTCGCTCCTCGGGCTAATATTTGTTTCAAGAACATCAAATTTCTGCGGAGCAACTATCAGCCGATAGTTCCTCGACAGAAACACTCTATTGTTAAAATAGTGTGAAGTGGCTGGAGGTCGCCTTTAAAAAGGTGACGTTTTCTCGTTTCTCTGAAGTTTCGTCCGAAGATTTTGAAATATTACTGGATAAAAATGAAATTCACCGTTACTCGACTTTAAAATCTCAAAATTATTCGCTTATACTACTTAAAATGTAGAAAAATGATTAGAATTTGTTATTTGATCGGCGTTTAATTAGAATTCTACTAAAACAATCAGATTATTCGCTCTCGATTTCTTTGAGGTAGTGGTTGATTCGGCCGAGGCCGCAGGCCGAATCAACTATCACTTCATAGAAATCGAGAGCGAATAATCTGATTGTTAATTATCATACATTTAACAATAATTATTATAAATTAGAATTTCTTTGAAACATGTGATTGCTCGAGAGCATTCAGTCAATATACAGTAGCATGTGAACTTGACATGATAACCCAATATCTGCACCAGATATTGGGTTATCATGTCGAGTTCAAAGTCCGCCTAGTTTCCAAGCCCCTCGTCCGTGTAGTGCTGTCAAACTTTTCAAAATATCGCTGAGCGATTCGCCTCCGTTTCTTAAGAGAAATTGAAAGTTTTGATCGAGAACAAAGATTCTAAAAACACAGAGAGAACAACAAAAACAAGTGTAACAATTCTGAATGATTATTTGAGGGAGAAGAACCTGGAGGAACCACAAGATAAAACCCGCTTTGGCACATGTTCTGACGAAGTTTTACGCCGGCGCTAGAAAAAGTGATGGCAAATTGTTTGAAAACGTATAATAAAACAATTAATGAATTCGGTTTTCGCATGATTTCGTGAATTATCAAAACCTCGTGTCCATGTTATCTGCCTCAGCCTTCGGCTTCGACAGGTAACACCGACCTCGGTTTTGATAATTCACGATATCATGCTCAACCTTAACCAATAATTGCTTATTATTGGTTCATACTTTAGCGTGCACTATCGAGTTATGGTGCACGCGGCAAGTTTGGAGAGCACAAAAGAAGCGTAAGAGTTGCTCGAGGCGATAGCCGAGGGCAACTCTAACATCTTGGGTGTTCTCCAAACTTCCCAAGTGCATCCATAACTCGATAGTGCACAGCTAAAGCCATATACCAATTGTTTTATAACATTGCTATAAGAGGTAGTTGATAAGGCCATAGGCCGAATCAACTAACACTGGTCCATAGAAATCGAGAGCGAATAATCTTATTGTTACTAAAAAAAGAAATAAAAATCGAGAGCGAATAAACAAATTGCTATAAAGAAATAAATAGCATGACGACTTTTTAAATTAGAATTACATTAACATTAACTATTGAAAAAAACAACAACAACTTCTTAGAATAAGAGCTATGACCGTTAGGTAGCTGGTGATTTCTTTGTTTCGTTACAAAATATACACGGGTCATATCCGTCGTAATTAATATGCATGTTGCAATAATATTGGTACTGTCACCTAAACTTTTGAAGTAACTTTTCCTTGAACAAGTTTATGGTTTCGGTTTGAATCAAACCTTAGTAACTTAAAGGACCCTAGTCAGCCTCCACCATTTTCGATGCAATCGAAATTATGAAAACTGTATGGCGAAGCGAAATATTATTGCATTGCTGTAAGTTGTGTTACTGGAAGTCTGTTTAATTACCCTTAGCAGTTTCACAGTGATCTCTTTCATTTAGACACGCTCCACGTAAAATATGATACCGAAACTCTCGTACGTAAACAAAACAAAGGCGTGGCTGACTAGGGTCCTTTAAAAGATGCACTAATCAGCCAATCACGGCTGAGACTGTGGGCATGGTGTTGGTGGTTTATGAGTCAGTTTTCCCGCTTGGGAACGTCACTTTGAACGTTACCTTGAGCTGAATAGCTCAATAGTAGGTAATAGCGCGTTGCTGCCTCTTTGTCTCCAAGAACAAGGCTATAGAGTAGAACCTCCAGTAAGCGACCACCCGTCAAGCCTGAGTGGAGGTCACTTTCGAGTTTTAGTCAAAGCCTGTAGAGATGCTCTGTTAAAACCAAAAACGCCTTTAATCGGAAACACCTCTAGCGATTCGAGGAAATTTCAGTGCCGGGAGTGTAATTCCCAAGTTGCAATACTAGCAGTATTGCGATGAACCAATAGTTACAACGGATATGAGAAATAAAATGTTGTAATGGAAGGCCAAACTTTATCGTAATGACAGGGTTGAAAAGGCATCGTGTCACCCAATTGGCGACCGTAAGCGGAGATTAAAAACACTTTCACACCATTTTGTGGTCGCTTATACGAGAGGTTCCGACTATAGTTATTCAACTCAGGAAATTTTGATATATTTGAAAAAGTAGTAACTTACGAGAAGAGGTCGCACTGGGAGGTTTCACTGTAGTAATTTCTTTTCTATTCCAGTAGAGCTTTATACTGTTCTTGGTGAAGCAACCCGACTCGATTAGCTTTAAGCAACGTGCGAGTTTTCTAAGGTTGAAAGGTTGAAAACTAATTAATTAAATGTTGCCATTAGCCGAGAGCTATGAACTTAAGGCCTGTTTGACCTGTTTATATTTAAAAAAAAAAACTTTGTCCCTGGTAGAAGGGTTACCGTCACCCCCGAGCCATCTTTTCCTGAGTGTTTATATAAGAAAAGTTACCTCTGCTGGCCAAAGAAACAATTGGCCCTCCCGGTTTCGTCAAGTAGGCGAGTAAAAATAGCTAATAAAGTACTTATCTGAGAGAAAAAAAAAAGAAACTTCACTTGCCCACCAGCGTTACCCTACCTTCAAAGCATGTGACCTTTCAGCCAAGGTTACTGTGTTACCGAAGCCAACTACCTATTTTCTCATGTTTTTTTTTATTTTTCACTTTTTTTTATAAGCAAATGTACGAAAAGATATCTCGCTCGGGATGGCTTGCTAAACTCTTCTCCACATAAACAGGCCCTCGTATTAAAAACTTTTGTTAAGCTGAAAAATTAACTGAATGGCACACAGAATTTTATTGTATTCCTTATGACATTGTTTTGTTTATAAATTAGAAATAAATTTGATAATACTTTAGAATTACGCTATGACATCTGAAGGCATTTCAGTTTTAATCCTTTATTTGTAACGTAACGATCCTTTTTTTGTTTCCCACATTTTTTCCATTCAGCCCCTATGGAAAGTTTGTATTTTAATTAGAAACATCGGGGAAATTTGTTTGAAATATTTTAGTTGTTTAATCAACTTTGTTTAGTTTTGGGTGGTTAGTAGTCTACCGTCTTTATTTTGTATTTGAAATAATTAAGTAATACAGGTGTACAAGAGATCCGGCATCACTCATCGGTTTGTCGCTGTGGTCTTGCAGAATTTCATTAAATATAATTTTTTGACAGATTAATTACGACAAAATAACAGAAATGTAAAAACATAGATAGTTTCTTGTGTTCTCCGTTTTATTAAAAGCACTTCAAAAGTGTCTGTTGTTCGTTTATTGTCTGCTCCGAGAGTTCAGTTACAGTAATGTGACTGCCCATTTTACGTGTCCATTTTTACATGTCCATCTAAATGTATGCCAGTTTTCGTTATAAAAACTTTGGCTGTTTATATGTTAAAATTTTGACCGTTTCTTAGTTGTCAGTAACGATTTTGTGATCAAAAGATGACTTGTGTCTACCATAAATTCACATAAAAATTTAATGTCCAATGTTACTTAAAATTTTGGCCATTTGTATTTTGTATGTTGTTTGTTACCTTATTGCAGACCCTCTGCTTTTATCAGTCGTATGGAAAAAGTTTGAAGAGTGTCGTTGAAAGCACTAAATCTTCTCGACATAGCAATGTCGTTGTCACTTTAATTATCCTGCATATTACCATACTTTTAGATGAAATATAATTTGCCAGTGTTCGTTTTTTTCATTCTTTACCAAAGTACATTGCAGTCAGTTCTTTCTTGTTCACTTTTCCCATTGTGTTTCTTGGCAACTCGTCCACCACAAGAAGGACCGTTGGGACCTGGTACGGAACCATATGAGCGCTGGCCCATTGTTCTAGATCTGCCAAACACATTTCTTGTGTGCAAAAAAATAAATGAGCGAGGATTTATAGTTTCAAAATGCGTGATGAAAATTTAGTATAAAGCGGGCGTCTTGAAGCGTGAATATGAGCAAAAAAGGCTCCAATTGAAATCAAACGCAGTTCAAATACACTGACTACTAAATTGGTATGAAGACTTTGGAGGCAGTCATCGGTGAGCTCTGTTTATACATTTTTATCATAGGCAGATTCTGCCTCGTTTCCCTCCGTCCGTGGGGAGAGGGGTACTCCCTTACATAGGCTATTAATTATAGTTATGTGCGGTGCCAAAGGAGTATGGTCTTCGAGTAGTTCTGGGTATGATTTGTACACTCCTTCAGCGAATAGGTTTTTGGAGAAAATCGTATATTTTGGTCTGAAATTTGGCAAGGGTTTCAACTAGCGCGCCACATTTTCGGACAGTGCCTACCCCCAGCCCTGCCCCTTCCGGGCTCGTCCCCAGGTTGAAATTCAAGAGACGGCAGACAGGAGGTGCGCCATCTTGGATTTGAACGCCTGAAATACCCTGAGGACGAAGTTGAGGTAGGTTATCCACCAGAGTCCCAAGTCACGTCAGCCAGCCTGGTCGAGGCTGGAAGTGGAAATAATGGCCTTCGACTGGTCGGGGTCATAAGTCTTGGCAGCTCGTCTTTTGTTGATCCAGTCAGCTTAACTTAGCAGGGAATTTGAGTTGTTAAGTTCTAGACTACAACTAGTCCCCTTGTTGCGTAAAAATATGTCCGCAATGGAAACTAAACTGTGAGGTGCAAAACGTGACTTGTAAGCGGTGTTGCGTTTCAACGTATGATTTTGTTGCCAGTCAGTTGTTTTGATCATCTTCCAGCTTCCGTGTGTAGCACTGGTTGGGTAATTGTTAGGCAACTCGTTAAGGGGGAGGGGTGGGGGGATTGGAGGTACGAAGTGATACTGTAGCATCCTTTTTATTGATAGTAGTTGTAGTTCTACTCTCTTCATGAAACAGAAAACGGAGCAGAACTTTTGGCTAACCCGATTATCGGAATCGAAAATGACTTTAAGGAATTCTCCAGTTTTATCATGGTCCGTCATGAGGATAAGGCTGTCTTTCCAAAATCAAATTTTACAGCCATTATTTTTTCTTATGTCATAGTACTGGCCCTGAAGAAGACTAGCTCTTAGTTCTAGTTGAAATATAAGCCAATACATTTTGCCTTTTGTCGTAGTGCCAGCCTTGCCATCAATTTGGTTTTAATGTTTGCAAGAAAGAAAAAAAAAACTTTGAAAAAGAAGGAAATGCACTTGATTGAGTTGGAAGGAGGCACATTATATTGCATTGCCTGTGCAAATTGGTAAATTAAGAGAAAGATAACTATACACACCTTGCCAGGAGATAGTGTGACAACTGCCGCCACTCACTCCCCCCACTCGGGATCAGGTTTGCCCAGTACTGCGCAGTCTGTGATGTCATCATGTGACAAAAGATGCCGCTCACTTGCGGGAAAAAGAAAAGAAAAAATTCAAATTCATTATGTATTTCCTTCTCCCTGGTTTTTTTTTTTCAGTTACTTAAAATTGGAAAATTCACTGCGGAGAGCGTTTCCCAGTTCTAAAAGACATGAATAATATAACGGGGGAGGGGTGCAGGGATTTTTTGTTTGTTTGTTTGCTTTTTTTAATGGATCACTTTTTCTACTACACCTGTAATTCTCATTTTGCAAAGGAAAATCTGAATGTAAGAAGTTCAAATCATTTTCATAAAAACTCTTTTATTCCAGCGATTCAAATCAGGTTATTCTTACACACCTTGCTTTCAAAATAGAGTGGTGATCCCAAGTGTTAGCCTTTCTGATATGTCTTACTCATTAATCTGAGGGATAGAAGATTTTCGCGAGAACGTCATACCGTGACAAAGAGATATTGTCCTTGTGCATATTTATTTTTTTAAAGAAATGTATGTCAATCCATGAGAGGAATAAATATGTTGATTGGTGAATAAAAGTGTGTCGTCACTGTTTACTGATACAACGTACTAGTGTCTTCTCAAGGATGATTTTGATGAGGGCTATTTTCTTGATGATGATGATGGTGATGATGACGATGATGATGGTGGCATTCATGGAAGTGATGCCGGTGATGGTCCTACACCAGGAGGTCGAGATGGCTACGAGTAGCAGAAGCCAAAAGAGTTCAATTGATAATTATTGTTACTTAAAGAAGGATTGTTAATGGGGGTTAAAGAACAGTTTTAATCTCAACTTTTGATGGCAATTTGGTTCTGAATGGAGCGATTTCACAAGCCTCGATCCTTATATGCTTATGAGAATCGTTAAATGCTAATGAGGAAGAACAATAGCTATTTTCGATTTGCGTTCATACCAACGTGCGTGTTTCATATACACCAAATTGAAGAAACGTTGACCCTGTGAAACGCATAAACCATGAACGATATGACCCGATGGTATTCGGGGTAGACAGTCTTGGTAAGCTAAGTACTGTTCCTTTTGTTTGTTTGTTTGTTTGTTTGTTTTTTAATGTTTAATGGAAACTCATTGCAGTAATAACTGAATTACAGAGTAAAATACAAGGTATAAATATAAACTAGTAATTACAATATATATACAATATAAGGTTCTATTATAAACAAGCTAGTTCGAGATTAATAGCGAGAAGTGACAAAGTCCTGAGGACGCTTCGTTCTGCAAGACTTGATGGTGCTACGACTTGTGCCGGATCTTAAATCGTAGTTATGTACAATCTCCTCACGTCGAGGCAAAAGAAAATGAAGAGGGCTATTTACATCCTGAAGTTTACAGACATACTGCCGGCAAAGATGTGATAATCAATTCAAGATATTTTCTTTCTTTGAGAGCCTTAAGAGCATGGTTTATGCAACCTGTTTATCATGTTTACTCTATCACAGTCGACGATTAGTTTTTTCGATTTCTAGGCAAACATTTGGTCGCATCGTTCATAGTTTATGCTTTTCATGGGTCAACGTACTTTCAATCAGGTGTAAACCAGACTAAATGAAACAACAAATGTTGTTCTTGAACTTTTTTTAATTATTGCTAAACAGGCTGAATGAAAAATCTGTGCAATTAACAGTTCAATCTGGAGAAAATAAAACAGAATATGCTTGTAGAACTTAACAGCAATATAGAGGTACAGAAAATACCCAAAAATCATAAACAAGTGCTAAAAAAGAAAAAAAAAACATTCCTCGAAAATGTAGTTCGAATGCTTTGTCCACGTAAACGAACGCAAACTTTTCTCTGCCCAGAATGTCAAATTTGTGGCGTCCGTTGGATACACCGGACAAAAACACACGACCAGAGATACCAGATAAAAGTAAACTTTTCAAAATATGCGTTATGTTTTCGCTTTTTCATATTTAGGTGCTCAAAGAAAACGCATTACTATCGGAGAACATGAAAAAAGTTTCATTGTCGAATGTTACAACCTCTGCATTGGTAAAGATTGGAAAGATGTGCTGCTGTTCGCCGAACAAAAGATAGTAGAAGTTGGAAGGCCCAAGCACATTGTGAGGATGAATCTAGAGCAATCAACAGACCGCTTGACGGCAAGAATGAAAAATATTATAAAGCAAGCTTTAAGGCCTGGCTAAACTAGGAAACATTCTTGCGGAAAAAAATGTTTCCCAGTTTAACTGCGCGGGAAACATATGATGCGGAAACAAATTTTGCTTCACGCAAACAAAAAATGTTTTTGCCTCAAGTCAAAAACATTTTTACTTCTCGGAAACAAATTTTGCTCCCAAAACATAGTTTGCCCTGTTTAGCCACGATGGAAGCAATGTTGACTAGCTTGTGTGTATGCGTGACACTTTGTTCCGGGAAAATTATTTCCTAGTTTAGCCACTCGGGCAGCAAAACATTTTTCTTGCTTCCCGCTAATTTAGCCACCTAGGAAACATGACAAGGAACAATGGTTCCGCAACAATGTTTCCTAGTTTAGCCAGACCTTAAGATGGGCGGAGTTTAAGTTTGCCGCCTTCTGTTATTAATGCCGATGAACTACACAATTAGGCTTCTTTTTTACTGTGCCATGTACGTCACGACATTGTTTTCTGGGAAATTTCTTGTTGTGTGACTCCGTTGCGTCCTAAAAATATCACAAGTTTAAGTCGAATATATTACCTAGCGGAAATAACACATAAACGAGATTGGGTATTGGAAGGCACAGGGCTGCTTAATATAATCAGAACACGTTTACTTGTTATTCATGGTGACAACACGCAAGCTTATTCCCGGGCTTATAACATTCAAAATGAATTTACAATAATTGCCAGGCCAGAAAGCCAAACGATTCCACGAGTAACAAAATATGGCACATTCAAAGATTCGAGACAACAATTTTTAATCCTTATTCAAGCCACTCTTTGGATCAAATAAACTGACAGTTTGTTAGCGAAACGAATTACCCTGTATGGGGTGATAATGTTTACACTTTTGTTTATTAATCGTCGTAAGATGTATATGATTTCCACTAAGATAAGAAACTCTTCATCCCTGTTATGTTTTCCATGTCATTTTGGCTCATCCTCGGTGTAAGAACCTGTGAAACTCACCGGTGACGTAAAACAAAGAACGAACAAAGCAACAAAGAGCGTCCAAAACAATACAGAGCAGGAAAACAAAAGCTCCAAAGCAAAGAAAAATATCACAGGTTCTTACACCGAGGTAAACCCGTCATTTTCGGTATCATTTTAATTTCAGGTACACGTTTCAGCCATTTCTTCAAGAAACAGATGGAATAATGAGTCGTCTCAAGATAACTTTTTCTTTTCTCATTCTTACATTGGGCAAACACTTCGCTAATAAACATGCCTTGCCTATCGAGAAAGATTTTGCGGCTGAATTTTGATAGTGAGAACCACATCACGGTGCATACTACTGCAACAATTTTTGAGTGCGCGTTGTTTTTAGGTTCACCTTGGGCCAAACACAATAGCCAATCAACAACGTATTGTTATCTGGCATTACGAGGGGCATGAGAATGCGACTTGTCATGAATTGTCCTGCCTTGAGGCAGGACAACGGCCCGTTTGAAGATTTGTCCGTTTTGACAAAATTTGCCCTTGTCCAACAAGTCGTTCGCATTTGTTTTTGCGATTGTTTGACAAAAATGTATCGCGCTTACAACGCGGACCAATCATAAGACACTGCTTCACTGTTTTCCTGAAATGTTGGACAAGTTCTAGGTCTCAAGAAACGCATTCGCACTTGTTTTCTGTAACAAGTGTCACGTTAATGATGAAATCTACCAATTGTTACAAAATTTGTCCGCTAGTGCGATTCGGCCCTTAGTTTAAAACGTGCTTTTAATGCGTTGCCCGTTGTGTCTTCCATCAAATTATATAACTAGAAATAGCTGACACTAGGTTGCCCCCGAAGTTTCGACGATGTTTATCGGTTTTTCTTTGCTGTTCATCCTTTTCTACAATTCAGACATTTGATTGGAAATTAATTTTCTATTTTGGATGATTATTAATTATGATACGGTAAATCATTTAATTACAAGAACGCAACAGCATCTTGACATCATTTTGTCATGTTTTGCTGTGGTGGGGGATCTCAGCTAGACTCAAGCTAGACTTTAGAAAAAGTTCGTCGTCTTTATTAATTTAACACGCCGGGACGGTCGACCTATCGCGACTTACGTTGCTCGTTTTCGCGACTTCGTCGCTTTGAATGGGCCGCTTTGCGGGAACTCACTTCACTGTGGTAAAGTCTTGATCTCAGCGAGGATAAACGTTGGAAACAGCAAAACGTTTTAAAATTACCATTTGAGCCGGCCCAATTGTTTTATAAATATATGGGCTGAGAGCCCGAGCATGAACAATGACATGAGAATGATCAATCTTTAGAAAGAAAAGGATGTCGAAAGAATTTCTTACCTCTGTCAAAGCAAACGCCTGCCGCGAATTTTAAATAATCACAATGCATCTCGAGATCTCTTTTGAATTTCTTTTCTTGATGCCGCATATCATCTTGTAAAATCAAAATTTCGTCCGGAAGTGGACCGATCAAGACTTTTGAAGTTTTCTCCATTCAAGTAGTTTGTGCCTGGTAAATCACGGTCAGTTGGACAAAGGCTTTCTTATCGTAAATCACGCTTCATGACAGCGATCAACTTTTTAAAAGGAAAGGATACCGAAAGAATTTCTCACCTTTGACAATGAAAACGCTTGACTTTCTAAAAGTCGCTCGCTTCTGGTTTCCGGTTTCGCCTGCCGCGAGTCTTAAACAATTATCTCGAGATCTTTTTTTAAAATTTCTTGTAAATCTCGTCCGGGCTTTTCTCCGTTCAAGTAGTTTGCGCTTGGTAAATCGCGGTTTTGGACTAAGGCTTGCTTATCGTAAATCGCAGACAAATTTGAAGCTATGGCTTGATATGTTCGTACGTGTTTCAAGACATATTTCTTCTTCGGCCACTCAGATGTAAAAAATGTGGATTTTCTTACTTCTCTGCGAGTTACTTAGTTAATTATCGCGAAGTCTTTTCAACAATTGCATTGCTTTCGGCTTTTAGACATTGTGAAATGAATGGGCCTCGAATAAAACCTCAAATTATCTTTTTCAAAATTCTGCCCAACTGCAATCAACCTTTACAAGCTTCGTTTGTTTTATACTTGTTGTCATTTGTGCACGTGCTCACGCTTTGGGTTGTCATCATCACCCAGTCATCGTTTACTTGCGTCATCATTGACCAATCACCGTACAGGCAATTTTATCACACCTCCCGATACCCACTTGCGGGCTTTCAACCTTGTCGGCATTGCACAACTCCCGATACCATTTGCGCGCTCACTTTGGTCAAATCGAGAATTTTCCTGGTATAGAGCTATTTCAATAAACGTTGTCGGGTCAAAGCTTAAAGCTAAAAGGCAATACCGTATGGCGTTCTGGGTATTCACTACAAATTTGCATATAAGCTTCATTAAATGCACAAATTTGTATTTCGCACGTGGAGAATTCACGAGTTTGTTTTTCTTTTCAGGAGGGCTTTCTGTAGCTTTACTTTCACTGTCGCTTAGCTCTGACTTTTGAAAATTCTTCTTAAATTCAGTGTGGCTAAAAGCACCTTGTTTCACATGTCTGAAGAGAAAAAAAAACGTGCAAATTCGCGTTTGTCCTGTCACAATATATTTTAGTATTCAGCACGCGCAGTTGCTCTCTTCTTCTACCCATACTGCCTTTCAGTCTTGTCTTTTAGCTTTGATCCGGACAACGTTAACTGAAATAGCTGTATACAATATATATACTCTATATTCGAGCGGATTACAATGATGCCTCCTCGGGTTTTGGCCTCTGGGCCAAAACCCTGCGGGGGCAATGAAAACAAGCACGTGCACAATTGTGCGTGCGTGCGTGCGTGCGTCCTTTTTTGTTTTTCCTCATTAGCATTTAAAGTGTCTCGTTAGCATATAAGAATCGAGGTTTGTGAAATCGCTCTAATAAAGGAGATTTAATGGAGAAAAAGTATTTTTTCCCTTATAAAACACAAAAGCCTCAATGTCTTCTTGTGCATGTATAGTAATGATAATGTAGATGTATGTACATGCAACCTGGAATTCTTGTGTTTAGTAGGGGCAGATTCAGGGAGAAAAGTATGCCCTCCCCACCCCCCATGGACTAACACTGAATGATGACGCACCTTGCCTTAAGGTTGCTGAACACAGTTTTTTGCGCATGCTCTTCAGTCTTCACTGCTGACGTAACACAGCACATGCACAATTACAAATAAAGAATCCAAAAAAAACATGTGTATTGTCGTGACTACTTTCCCGAACCTTTACAAACACGGATCACTTCCGCTTTCCACAACAGTTGTGAAGGAAAGATATAAAATCCGAAGCTATGAAGACAGATCCATAAAGGTAAGAAACTTTGATATATATCCTTTCGTTACATTAACTATTATCTCGCATTTCTATTATTGTGGTGGTCCTATTTTTGTTGGTTTGTGAGTTGTCCAGCGAATTTTGTCAACAGAAATAAAAAGACCTTGCTTAAATTCGCATATTAATTATAACCTAAAACAACTTGTTTTGGAGGAGGCATTGAGACAGCCTTTGAATAGTTACCGACTTCAGCCAGTGTCTGCAAATGCACTTAGCGATTCATTCGTTATTATTTATGTGAAAGATCATCGATTCAGAGACTTATTGAAGCAAACTGGTTTCATAATTGTATTCTCTGCCAAAATAGTCGCTGAATATCGCGTCACACAATGCAATCGCTTTGTCCTCAGTCCCAAGCGAATGCAACTGTTACTGTTACTTTTAGGAAACACTGATTCAAGCAAAAACATCGAAACACAATTTTCTGAAGTTCTAAATTTGCAACAGTGATCGATAAGCCGAAAAGTTTTCACGTAGGGGACCCTAGACTGGTTCATTTAATACGTGCTGGCACGCGCAATTGTAAACGTGAATAATTAAACTTCGCACAGCTCAGACATGCACGATTTCATGGCTACAAGAATTTCGAAACTCTTCTAATTTAAGGCTTTTGAAGTTTTCATTATTTTTGATTTGAGACGTACACTTGTCGTTTTCCGATAAGAGTTATTATCCGATGCGAGTTATCTGTTGCATCGTTATAAATTGTTCTAAATCGTTTGTGTATTATTCAAACAAGAGCCAGTTCTGTTAGCGAGAAATGAATTATTTTGCTTGTCGTTCAAGCGTTTTGAGTTCATTATTGGAATCGGGGAAATTATTAAAACGCAGAGAGTTCTCGCAAGCACCAGCGTTTGCGTGATTTGCATGACTGGTTCCCAACGCGGCTGAAAATGTTTTTAGCTAATTATTGAAGCAAAATTTAAGCTACCTTAAACTGGAAAAACTCGTGTTTGCAAAAGCCTAAAAGCTTCTAAAGCTTTGTTATGGAGTGAAATAAACAAATACAATTGGCCATTACATGAATAAGCTGGCACGAAGAGCCCTTTGATTTTAAATCGCCGTCGATGTAAACGATCGGAAAATATTCAGATGTAGAAGCCGAGGTAGTTCGAAAATTTGAAGCAAAATGGAACTGATTACAGACCCTAATTATATAGCTGTCAGTAAATCCTATATTGTCAGGGCAGCTATTTTTCCTTAATGAGAACTGTCCAATTTGGGGTTAAATTTGGATAGTTTCAATTAGGACTTTCAGGTAAAATGCACAAACTGTCCAATTTAAGAAAAATTGGACAGTTTTGTCTCAGCCAATCAAATCGAGGAAAAAACAACATGTGACGGATATTAGCCAATTAGCACAAAGCATATCGTCATCCCGGTAAACTTGTCGCATTGTTAGTCGACAATGGCGGAATTTTATAAAGCAGGTGTGCTACGTTTTTCCATTCCTTTTGAGCTTTTCAGCAATAGTAACAACAAAGAGAAATTTTCTACGTTGTCAGAAAAGGAGCTAGCTACACTAAGAAGCACAAACCAAGAGCAAAACACCTCCAATAGTACAAAACTTGGGTGAACGTAAGTGCAGCAAAGCGAAGCAAGAAATCTGTCAGATATTCATCGCCATGAGCTAGATGCAATTCTTTGTCGTTTTTTGCTGAAATTCGAAAAGAAAAGACGGCGATGAAGTACGAACAAGATTCAAGAAGTTGTAAAGCGTTTTCGGACACTTTGTTTACAACTTTCATTGATTGATGCACTTTGTAGCAAGCTTCGCAAACTCGGGTGAATAAAATTGCACTGTTTTGTTTAAGTTTTATTTGTGAAGACAATGCTTTGAGTGAGTTGCATGTGCTGTGTTATGCCTACTATTGTTGAATGCTTTTCCCGTTCTGGACATAAGTTTATTGTTTACGCTGGATTGACTGACTGCAAGCAAAAAAATTTCTCTGACAGCCAAATTGGACTCGGCCTAGGGCCTCGTCCAATTTTGGCTGCCCTCGGAATTTTTTTCATCAAATTATTTCCAAATTGGACAGCATGTAGTCCAATTACGTATACAAATTACAAGACTGCAGTAGTGAAATAAAACGCCTGGCGTCAGGTCACAGAGGCTGTGAATCGGGAAGCCGGGAAGGCCTATTCAAATGTTTTATATGGTTTCTTTCGGAAGTATTTATAAAAAGACTCGTGGTCATATTCAGTCACGCATTTCTTTTACTAGGATGTGGTATTCACCCACTTGATAGTGGTTTAACGGTCTTACCCAATATCTCTTGTGGTATTTTCGTCTTCTATTACGAGTCTATGATGTCTTTGAGGTAGGCAAAAAAGAAGAAGGAAACGCTTGTCTACAGCAGGCGCCATTGCTTTGGCGGCAGGCAAACTGAATCAAATTACCCGCAATCTCCCTGCATTTTGGCCCCAAAATTCAGGATGGCGGACATTTTCGTTCGTTCAACGCACGTAAAAAAGAAAGGCTTTTTATTACTTTTTGCTCAGTCGACAGTGGAAGTTTGTCAACGTACCTTTTTTTTACGCACGTATTACGCATGTAAATATTCACGCGACAGTGCAAGTGGAAATCCACCTCAATACACTACATTTAATATTGCGATATTATTACCTTCTTGTATATACAAGACCCTCGGGCCAAAGCCATATTCCTCGTTCTGAATATTTCACAGTGTGAATCAGGTAGTCGTGAAAATTTTAATAATTTATCTTGCATATGTAAATTTCTGCAGAAAACCATCTTTTTACACTTAACATGTCACTGCTGGAATGAGAAACAATTGCGCAGTGATAAAGCCCCTTTTTTCTGAGACTACAAGCACTTGCTTCCATCTAGAAACACTTATCATTTATCTCTGTTTTCTAAGAAAAAAGTATTTTTCTCAGTACCTACATTGACTTTATTTCAACTCGGATTATCAGAGTAGCTAGTGTTAGCTAATATCTCCAAGAAAACAAATATAAAGATAACAGAAGGAAAATTATAAAAACAAAAATACGAAGCAGATAAATAAAATGGTACACAAATGAATAAAAATTACCTAATATATAATTATATAAGATCGAAGAGTACACAAATTACATACATAGACTTATTGTTTCGGACGAGTCGCTTAAAGTCGTTGTCACAAGTGATTGTTCTGTGAGTATCAGGTATAGAGAGTTCCATAGTTTACAGGCAAGTTAACCAAATGAATTTAAACCACAGGAAGTTGTAGACGTCAAAAATGAAAATGTCTTGCATGCAGTTTGAACGCAAATAGAAATAGCTTACATTCGTATACGATGTGGGAATTTACCGACAAAATAGAGCGATGTCACTCACGCAACAAAAAAAATTCGCAGCAAACTACGTACGCGACATACTCGGCTTTATCAGTGTATTAAATAAATAAAATTTTATTAAAGTCATATTTGTAATTTTTGGATTGCATGTTTGAGTTGACCTACTGGACTCCACCAATTTTTGATTACTATGCGGTCGATTACTGCTAGAAATCAGTCACCAACAACAGTTTTTTCAGAACTACTCTCACCCAGACAATCACACTATGCGAACTTGTGAGTCCAAACCATTTACTAAATCAAATTATATAAGGGCGGACCAACTTTATGAGAGCTAGTAAATAATAAAGATGGTAAATTTTAAGCTCAGTGATAAATAGTGAAGAAATTATTCAACATGACACGAGCGTGGGACAAAGAAAAAATCTGAGTCCCCGACGGGAATCGAACCCATGGCCTCCCAGATACCGGTTGGGCGCTCTAACCAACTGAGCTACGAGAGACTCGTTGTGAGCTGGGCCATTTACTAGGTTGATTGACATTTGATGATTTCGACATTGCTGATCCTAGCAGTATGCAGAACGCGTGTCACATATCAACCTAGTAAATGGCCCAGCTCACAACGAGTCTCTCGTAGCTCAGTTGGTTAGAGCGCCCAACCGGTATCTGGGAGGCCATGGGTTCGATTCCCGTCGGGGACTCAGATTTTTTCTTTGTCCCACGCTCGTGTCATGTTGAATAATTTCTTCACTATTTATGAGAGCTGTTACTAGGTACGGTTCTAACGCATTTACTGATGTTGCCTATAAATTTGAGCCATGTTAGTTGGTGCTCCAGTATAATTGTTGATTTTAATTTTAAAAAAAACATACCGGCAGTGGTGCTGTTTTCCCGGACTAGTCGTTGTTAGGGTGCCACGCAACCTGCTCTCAATACGGAACATTAACGACACTGTTATTTTTTTTTACAGACGTGTGATGATGGCTCCTCGGTTTATGCTACAGAAGGTGTAATTGTTTTGCAATTTAAATCATGAAGTGAAAGATATCCATATTCCCAGATCGAGCTCCGGTGATACCACATTTGAACCGTAGAATGGCCGACCCAGATAAAGTACTTCGTTCAACAACTGGAAAAGGAAATTTTCAACGTGTGTCGCGACTGTTAATAAGTGGAGGCACCACTCTACTGAGGGAGGTTTTTGATCAGATTTGTCCACCAAGTAATCTTCCCACAATACTAAAAAATCCAGCCACAGAGAAACAACTCAAAGCAGCAAAGCTCACCAAGCCACAGTGGGACTGTCTTTACCCTTCCCCAGGGGTGTATGGCAAGTCAGAAGATTTTGATGTGACATTGCTCTTCAGGTTGCTAAAGACAGTATGCAACCTCACCCCTCCTACCACAGGCTGGGATGTTCTACCAGCAAGCACAGACCACAGTTTAGAAGCAGATTTAGCGAGAGTTAAACATTACCGCAACTCAGTGTACGGTCACGTGAACCAAAACATGGAGATAGCAGACGACGATTTTCCATCCCTTTGGCAAAACATTACTGAGGCACTTGTGAGAATTGCAGGGCAAATCAGCCCTACAAAGAAACATGAATGGCAGAACGCGATTGATAACTTTTTAAAAGACCCTCTCACAGCTGAGGATGAAAGAAATGCACTGGAACTTCTAATGTGGTATGAAAACGACATAGAAGTTAAGCAATCCATAGAGAAATTGGAAACCTCTACTCAAAAAGGGTTGGAACGAGTAGAAGATAGACTGGAGACCACATTTCAATACATCAAGGATAAGCTTGAGGAGATGGATCAATCCTTAGACGGGATCTGTTCCAAAGATGGTGGCTCTCAAGCAGCAGGAGGTCAGTTACTATGACTTTTGTTCTTTTAGACATTTGTCTTTGTGGCAATTCACGACTTGCCAACCATGCCAGCCATTTCTCTTACAACTAAGGAGAAGTGATTTAAATTGGCCGGCCCAAGAAAATTGCTGCAAACTAGGGTAGGTGATGGTTAATTAATAGCCAAATTCTACCTTCCCTTAAGGCTATTGAAAGAAAAACCTCATGAATAGAGATAACAAGAAAAGCAAAATGGGGTGGGTGTGATAGGATTCTCTTTTGTGTGACCCTTCTTAGAATAGAGTTTGGTCGTTGGATGTCAATGTTTTGTCTTCTCAGCAGCTCATCTTCGAGTGCGGATCGATTGTATCATCTCAGGACCTGGTCCACAAGGAGGAACGTCAGAGTTGGTAGGAGCGTCACAGGAGCCGCAAGCAAGGGTTCGGGACACAACGGTAAAGCCCATCCCATTATATCAGCAGGAAGCATCAACCTCAACATCATATACAGATATTGATAGACAAAA
This sequence comes from Oculina patagonica, assembly GCF_052425735.1. NCBI lineage: Eukaryota > Metazoa > Cnidaria > Anthozoa > Scleractinia > Oculinidae > Oculina > Oculina patagonica. The sequence continues at coordinate 21,714,094 of NC_135768.1, forward strand.
TGTCGCAGTTGAAAGCATCCCCTCTGCGCAAGAAGTTTTGAATTTAATTGCGGACAAGTATCTTCGGGTTGTTAACCCATCTAGCGCGGAGGAGTTCAATGGCTTTTTACAGTATCTGGAGAAAGTGCGAAAACTGCTTATCGTGGACACTCAGCAAGGATGCTTGATAAATTACACTGAAATGTCGCTCTTTGGAGATAATTGAAGGACTATGGGAAGACTATTGTTCTGGATACTTCAATGAAATGGCGCAAAAATTTCTTGTGACAGAAGACGTTCTTAAGGAGCTTGGCCTTTCGAAGGTGACACTCACGACAACGATTTCGGAGGAGGAATACAGAGATTGTCGGGAGTATCTCTTGCAGAGTACAGGTGAATTTGAGAGTTTCTATTACAACTCTGATACGCCGGCTAAACGAGCGAAAAATACCGTTCTCTCATAAAAAATTTCAGCAGGTTTAAATTCGGGAAGTTGCATCGGGAGCAGTAGTTTAAAATCTAACCAACTGTCGTCGATTCGTTCCCGTTTGATACTGGTTTGATTTAATGCAGTTTAAAGAGCCAGGAATTGTTGTTAATTAGCTAACTATTTTTTTTTTTTTTTTGTGGCTGAGCTAGCGGCCTCCTCGTTAACAACAAGTGTCCACAAGCGGCCACAAGTCAGCTTTTATTCGAATTAAAAAATGTGATGTCGTTAAAAAACATAATTTCCTTAACTTTTTTTTTCTTTTAGACCAATCTTCACAACACATTGCAAGGGAAAACCCCACAGGAAATGAGGCACAAGTGGAAAAGCCAAAGTTGGTAAGCATACTTTATTAACCGGCCGATAAAATAAGTGGCAAATTACTCCCTCATTTCGGCAGGTAATTTCATCGTTAATTGTTAAATGCAGCTCCTTTCACCTTTCAAACAGAATCCAATCCGGTGTTGAAAACGATGTCTATCGAGGCAGAAAATGGCTAAGACTTATTCAAAATTGAAAAAGCTGATGGGACTTATGAAGATTTTGTACAAAAAGTGCGAAGAATGGGGAGGTTATGAAAATTCTTAATAAACCCTGAAAAAAGTAAGTTGGAAATGGAGTTGCTTGGTTAGAACTCGTTATTGTTTTTCATTGTAATAAGAGGTGCAGTCGAAAGAAGATGATCCTCTTAGCTCAGTAGAATCCCGATTTCTCCAGGGAAAACTGCTTCAAGAAATCGGGGGTAAAATTACAGAAAAGTTCTTTTCAAGGTAAACAAAAATCGCCTCGACAAATCGGAACCGAGGCCTCGCGAAATCAAGATTCTACTGTATTTCGTTTAACGGAGTAAATAATAGTACCAACATAACGGGCCGTTCATACATATTTTATGGGGTGGAGTGGGGCTGCTGTGATTTGATAGATAACACATAATAACCCTACTCCTCATCATTTTTTCTCTGACCGTCCTTGTAATCTTAATTTCCAAACTAAAGTTCTGAAACGACAAAAGGAACGCTTTTGAATTTCCAGCTTGACATCTTTTTGAACGAAGCTACCTTTTGCTGTAGATCTTGTGTTGTATCGGTGAACTTCGTATGATTTAATTAATAGTGCAGATAATGGTGCAGATCCATGAGATATGTTTTTCTATCCATGAGATTTTCTATTTTTGGCTGATTACATCTTTCGCAGATCCTACGAAAACCAGCAGCATTGTCGTTCACGGTACCGTTCCTTTGCTACATCAGTTCACTTATCTTGAAGAATGTCAGATTTAAAGTGATATTAATAATATTGCTAGTGTACTGATTAATTGTCTCAGTATTGATGGGACGTGATTGTTATAGTGTGGTCAACTGTGTTTGCATCCAAATAGTTTGTGGGATTGAGTTAATGCTACTGGTCACATTAGGCACTTAACATAGCAGGGGGTATGCCCCCTTCTCCTCCAGGGCATCAGAAACGCTTTTTTTAGCGTTCTGGTAAAAGAAAATTACACTCCCCTTACACAGCATTTTTTCAGATGCCTCCTGAAAGAACAGCACATGTAATAGAAAAGAAAGGTCAATTCTTAGAGAATACAGCTTTTCTACTTGATCATTGAATTTTTAATGAAATAAGTCTGAATTGACCTAGCAGCACATCCGCACCTACATTAAAAACATACTGATAACCGAGGTTGCTCTCCTGTAAGTCTGGCGATTTCTTGGAGGTCTCCTAGCCCTACCATAATGTTAAAGCACTGTAATTTTTAATTTTAAAGTGGCTAACAAGTGATGAAGCTGATGATGATGATGATGATGATGATGATGAAGTGGAAGCCAAAGATATCAAATATCGGCTGCAACGATCCAAAGCTAGGCTCCGTTCCATGACTGGCAGCTCTCAGTCATCTGGAGGTCTGCTAATATGACTGTTTTGTTTATATAGGGTACAATTGCGAATGAAATATTGTGCCACGCATCACTGAAAATCAGAGCTGGAAGGTAGAGAATAAACTCTAAGGTAATTGAAAGTGCAGATAAGTAACCCAGTAATCTCCGTCGAATGCCACGGAGGTCAAAGAATTTTTCTTTGCCTCGTGTATTCGCCGATTTCTTCCCTAGGACTAAACAGCCTTGTGAATAACCTTAGAGTTATTTCTTTACTTTCCAGCTTTATTATAAACGTTTGACAATTGTGTTTGAAAGGTACCTCTTTGTGGCAGTACTTGACTTGCCACGCATGTCATTTCTGCCACGACGAGGGAAAAAAGGATTTGGATAGGCCAGCCCAAGTAAAAGGCTGCCAACGGGGCCATGTGACGGTTCAGCAGTTAACACTATAAGCTGGCATTGCAAAAAGACCAGATCACACATTTGATAAATGGCCTATCTCGTAAGTTCCTTAAACCTACATCAACCGGATAAATTCAATGAAGCCGTGTGATCGGTTTCATTTACTTAGTGTATTAATGGCTTTGAATTGTTTCTACTATGGAAGAAAATAGAAATCAAAGTAAGAAAAGAATAGAAAATGTAATCAAAATGAAGTCAAGCGCATCAAAGGTCTTTCTTTTAAGTGATCCTCCTCAGACTAAGGTTTGTTCTTTTAGTTTTTAGTAATATTAGAATTAGAGTAGAGGACCGTGGAATAACGGTGCTTGTCGACAGTAGTGGAAGTCAGATACTTTTTACTCCTTTTAGTGGAGAATGCAATTTTGTGATGGTTTGTTAGGGCCGTCGTTCGCTTACACTGTAACCCGCTATGGTGTAAACTATAATAGCCAATTAATTAGTATAGGTAATCACATGATTTCGAGTGCAATTTGGGATAAATAAGCACCAGTAAATTTTTCAAAGACTAACAAAATTGCAAGAGTACTAAATTACAATTTGTAGTCTTTGAAAAATTTACGAGTGCTGATTTATCCCAAATTGTACGAGAAAAATCATGTGATTACTTGTTAATAATACACATACAAAAATTTCACTTGAAGTGGATGACAAACAAAATGTGTTCAGTGGCTTACCTTTCCGATTCGTTCTTAAACATAACGGAGTTGCCGGGGTTTGTAAAATCCAGATACCGCTAGGGAATTTTAAGTCTCTCTGTCATGCATTATCAGGTGCTTTTATCCTTATTCAGTTGTATTGGTTTGGGCTGAAATGTCCAACTTCAATTCACGCTTGTAATCTTTCTTCTTTACGAGCCGTCGCGTGAGAAAATCCACGATTGGTAGCTTTCAGTAGTTTCGTAAAGCCTCTCTTGTACAAACGCCCAATTCCTAGTAGTTTGGTTTATATACTTATAACTTTCGTTAAATCGGTCAAACTTTTCATGAATCGTTAGGTTTTCGCTCGATTTTTGCTCTCTCAAACACCCCGACATCGGCCGCCATTTTGTTTTGGAGCGCTTTCCGACTTTCCTGTCAATCAATTTAATTTCAACTTTCTGCACTCAATTTCAACTTTTTGCACTCAATTTCAACTTTCTGCACTGTTTGGGATTAATTGACGTGCTCTCAGCCAATTAGCATGCAGAAATTTTGGTATGTATATTATTAATTAATTAATTAATCAATATCAATTAATTGATTATTCCTGTGAATAATCAGGAAGGAATAGGGAACACCTGGCCGTGCTCCCTAGGCAATTCCTACTTTTATATAAAGAGAACAAAGGTATATACCTTATTCTCACTAAATTTCGCGAGTACTTAATTTCGCGAAAAATCAAGAGCCATATTTCGCGAGTACTTAATTTCGCGATTTTGAGAGGAAGGTACAATTGGAGTGTATTAAATTTCGCGAATTTTATCTATTCTTCAATATGAAGCTTTGACCTCGAAACTGTAACAACATAATTAATATGAAAGTCATCGTAAAAACAGCAAACAAAACAATATACACATAACAAAACATAAGGTATCCAACAGTCTAAATACCTGATAGGTTCATCTACCTCTGCAAGAGCGAGATTTTGAAGAACTTGGCAGCAGAGAACAGTTCGAACAGTGCAACTGATGGAGTTGGAGTTAACTAATTGACAAAATTAACAAAAAACTCCTAAACATGAAGCTCAGATAGTTGGAATAACTATGATTAAACACATCAAGTTTCATTATTTTCTTGTATCACCAGTACGATATTAAATTTCGCGATTTTAAACTTCGCGTGTCCTATATTTCGCGAGTATTAAATTTCGCGATTTTTTCTAAATCGCGAAATTTAGTACTTTCTAGAACAAAGTACTTCGCACTAAACGCACGCGCAGATTAGTCTACGTTATATACTAAAACTCCCACGAACATCGTGTCCATCGCGTTATAGGTTGTAATAGGATTCCTGTAGACTCCAAGAGAAGGGCACTATGACAGTAAAGTTTCTTACCTAAGAACAAAAGACAATGGCCACGCCAGGGCTAGAATCCAAACCGCTCAATCCAGAGTCCATCATGCTTTGCCCGTTAGGTCACCGCGCCTCCACAGCACAGCAGTAGGGCCCCTTTGTGCTAAACGGCTTGACTATATAAACGCCGGGTCGACAAGGTTCGAGACTTGAGTAAAATCCTTCGGCAATAAATTGAGAAAATACGGTACAACACGCGGACATTTGTGTTAAATCTAATGAGAAACGGGTCATGACTATTTGATAAGATGTATCTCAGGATGAATCTAGCAACAGAAAGCGTTTAGGTTGGCAGAGTTTTTCATGGGTCTTAGTCTCTTTTTACCTTTTTTCCAACAGCTCGTCTTCGACTTCGGATCGATTGCGAGGTCATCTCAGGACCTGGTATACAAGAAGAATCTTTGGTAGAAACATTACAGCAACATGAAGGAGGAGTCCGAGAGACAAGAGCACTACCCAACACATCACGTAAGCGAAAGGCAGAGACAACTTGCCCCATGGCACAAAAAGTTTTGGATCTCGCTGCGTCAAAGTACTTGCAAAGAATTGACACTGCTCGGCCTGAAGACCTCAATGGTTTTGTTTATTACTTGGAGAAAAGGAGAAAAGTGTTGATTGTAGACGCGCGACCAGGGAGCTTGATAATCACAGTGGAAAGTACATCTCTGGAGAGACTTGACGACTTGTGGAAGGACTACTGTACAGGCTACTTGAATGAAATGGCGCAAAAATATCTTGTGACAGAGGACGTTCTTAAGGAGCTTGGTCTCACGATGGTGACACTCACGACAACGATTTCGGAGGAGGAATACAAAAATTGTCAGGAGTATTTCTTGCACAGAGCAGGTAAATTTGAGAGCTTGTTGTACTTTTATACCCAATATTTTTTTTAGTTTTTTAGTTTTTTAGTTTTTTTTTTTAAAGATTATATCAAACGAGAACACGAGTAGACAGGAATGGAGGGATGAGAATTAGGCGAAACGGCTAACAGGAGACCTGGAAAAAATTAATGTACAGTGGAACCCCGTTAATTCAGCCACCAACGGGCCATGGAAATTTGGCCGTATTAACGGGGTAGGGTCAAATTTCATACCTGGTCTATATGTACTTTAGGTGACGTCTTGAACGTCTTAGAACAACTTTTCAAGATCCCGGCTGCAGATATACAGTAATTAAAAACAAATAAAGAATGAATGAGCACAAACAACACGATGGAAAAATGAACCTAACTGGATTAAAAAAATGAAACGTAAACGGTACATTCAATGATTATTTAACCAAAAAAACACAGAGGTCAATGACATGACAAGTTACAGGCGTTTTAAATAAAATGTTAGTGCAATATTGTTTGGTTTGTTTGGCCAAATATTAATGGGTATTTAGTTCGAATGGCCGTATAAACGAATTGTAAAGGATTATACAGGTTGGGATTTCAGAATTTGGCCGTTGGTTGGCCGCATTAACGGGGCTTTAGTACAAGAAAATGTAAGGGCGTTTTGCCGGAAAAAAAGTGACCGTAATAATTATAACGAGGTGGACGTAAGGCGGGGTTCCACTGTAATCTCAAGAGTGTTTGTTACTCCCTCTATTGCAACTCTGATGCGCCGGCTTAACGAGCGAAAACTGTCGCCACCTCTCTCATAAAAAATAACAGCAGGAATGGAAAAAAGTGGAATGGAAAAAATGGAAAAAATGTGGCTGAAAAAAAATTGGGTGCGGGGAGTGGGAGGGAGGGCATTTTGACATTAACTAACTTGGAAAATATCAGACGTATAATCTCACAACGTAATGCATTCTTTCAGTTGGTGCTTCACATTTCTTTGCAAGAAAGAGCGCCGCACGTTTCGATCCACCAGCGGAAACCTCAAAGTCGGTAAGCAGACTCTATTACTCTGGCTCACATTTTGTTACGTCTACTGAATTTGGCAGTCTCTCCTTAGTTCTATAATTAGAATTCAATCATCCTCAAGTCACTGCACTTAAATTTTGCAATCGTTTTGGTTAGCAACGATTACTCGGTGGCGGTATTCATAAACAATTATTTCTTGTAACAGCAACCTAGCAGAAAAAAAAAATTATTGCAATGTCAAAAGGGAAAGGGTTTTTTTCAAAGATGTTTACGTTAGCGATGAAAACAACTTTTTTTATATGTGTTAAGGGAAGTCATAGTGCTACATAACTAATAGTGTTACATAACCAGTAGTGCCCTAGTTCACTCAAGGACATGCATGTATCTACTTGTTTGAATATATACTATGTTAACGTTATTTTGGTTTTAGGCACTGTTTACACGGACGCAGTTTCATTTGTAACCGCATCGCTTTTGATGCGGTTACGCCTTTCGTTAACACGGCGCCGATCGAGACACCATATCGTTTTAAAAACGCTCTCAAAAGTGGAGCGTTTTCAAAACGATACTGTTTCATTGGTCGCGTAAACGGCAAAACCGCATCGATTTGAAAACGTTCAAGTGTTTAACCACAAATTGAATGGATCGCGGAGAGTAAACATGACGAGCCTCGCACAGAGTCCAGCGCTTGCATATACAATCACGTTCGAAAACACTTGGAAAACGGTAGGATATGTTTCGTGTAAACACTTCGAACCCGTGTCGTTTTCGATGCGGTTTCGAGGTCATGAAACCGTGTTGATTAATAACCGCGTCCGTGTAAACGATGCCTTAGTTTCAGCAATCGCTGAAACAGTATTACAAAATTGTATTTATTACTTAGCGAGATTGGTATGATAAATGTTGATGAGGATGTTTTATGGTATCCTTCAGTTCTCAGTTGCCGCCCCACTTTTTGAGTCGCCCCAGACAATCTTCGTAAAGATGCCTGAGAAGACCATTGCTTTGGAAGTAAACCCAAGTGACTCTATCTGGCATGTTAAACGGTTAATTGAAGAAAAGGAAAAGATTCCGTGTTATAAACAACGTCTTACATTTGCTAAGCAACAACTCCAAGATAGTACATATTTATTGTATAGGTTTAATTATCCATTTTTTATTAAAATATTCTTTTTTTGTGATTTTACTTTCTATTTCATACTTAATTTTAATTTTGGCTTTAAACCCCTCGATTTTAGGAAGGGTTTGACTTCTTCTGCAGTCCCACAAGAACAATTTTCCAATAATTATGAAATAATTTAATAGATCAAGTAAAGGGCATTTTTCCGTAAATATTCCAAATAAAACATCTTTTAAGGAGAGGTGGATTTGCTGTTTTGATAGTAGGTGCCAGTATGATGCAAAATCTGTCCAGAATTGTCTAGTGTGGGAACAGTTATAAAAGAAATGATTTGAGGTTTCTGACTCAGTTTTACAAAACGTACACAAATCATCGCTTCTATAACCAATTTTAAGTAATTTAGTATTCGTATAAAAAATAGAGTTTATAACTTTATATTGGAAAGCTTTAACATAAGATTCAAGTGCGACAGAATGTGGTAATAAGAAGATTTTATTGATTTGGTCGATTGTGAAATCAAAATCCCTCTGCAATTTGAAGGTGATATTAGGAGGTTGAGCCTTTCTGGAAACAAGTAGAGAATAATAATGTTTTGATCTTTTTTGTTTAATATCGAATATGTTATTCTCAAATGTAAAAGAGGGAGAAAGGGTTGATAATGTTACATTCGCAATCCTTAGCTGTGAAGGTATAGAGTGTCGGAGGCCTGCCCACCAGACACTCCGATGGTCTGAAAGTTCCTTTCTTCCCTCTGCGGCCCATACTGGCAGCAGTTCTGTTACACTGTTTACATACGCATCATCCGCTAACAACGAGCAGTTTAATTTCCAATATCCAGGACCCTTTAGCCCATTTTCTAGCTTTCCAATTTCTAGCGAAATTGCGTCATGGTCTGTCCTAATGGCGGGAATTATCTCAGTCGATCTCACCATGTCAAATAAATTGTTAGATATCAGATAATAATCAAGTCGACAAAATATTCTTGGAGATTTTTGACTCCAGGTAAAACTCTTTGTATCTGGGTTTTTGATTCGCCATATGTCGACCAAATCAAGTTGACTTTGTAAGCATTCGATACAATTAGTAACTGATTTTCTTTGGAGCAGCACGCCCCCTTTTTTGTCAAGTTCAGGATTTAATGGACAGTTGAAATCCCCTCCTATGATGATATTTTCTTCTGATTCTAGGTTTTCTTTTTGTAAGATTGCAAATAGATTTTTGAAGAAGATTATAAGATCTTTGTCTTTGTTTGGAGCGTATACGTTAATTAACACATACGTTCTATCTTTGATGACAGCTTTTACAATGATATAGCGCCCCATAGGGTCAAGAATCTGCTGATGAATAGAACAATCAAATCCAGCTTTAATCAAGATTGCAACTCCACGTGCGTTAGAGCTTCCGTGGGATGTTATGATCTCTGCACCCCATTCATTCTTCCATTGAGTTTCTGTTTTATCTGTGGAGTGTGTTTCTTGCAAAAATATTATGTTTGCTTTTCGTTTCCTGCACCACGTGAACATTGTTCTTCTTTTTTGAAAATTGCTAATGCCCTTTACGTTGAGCGATACTAATTTAAAAACATCCGCCATTTAGCGTCTCGGATTTGATCTGAAGTTGGAAACTGCAGAAGAAGCCAAAAAAAGAAAACCTATGGTAACGAAAAAACATCTCAAGAGAAAGAAAATAAATTATCTTTGAAATCAAAGTAATATAAAGAAAAACTGTTAAAGAATGTGCGCATTGAGAATAACTGAGATTTGCAGGCGTTGATTGGTGCCTATCAGTAGTAAAATCGAATTTATAATTAATTACCGCGTCGCCGTATACAAGAAAATAATTTATACAAACTACAAATAACGTAAATACACAAAATGTTTCTCTAACGTGCATTTGAGCTCATCAGCCCTCAGTCTGCCTAAACTGTGCTATTCATAATAAGTCCATAGTAAGGAAGATTGTCGGTCTCCGCACCCCTATATACTTGTCCATTAATAATTAAGATAGACACTCTCTTGTTCACAACAACATTCAGAGAGGGTCAACCTTACAGTTGGACGTAGCTGGAATGTTCGTCTTTGTAGCAGTGCAGACTAGGGACACGCCGCTTACTTTAAATGTTCATCCAAGCGATACTATCGAGTATTTTAAACAGCTTATTTATGACAGCGAAGGGATTCCGCATGACCAACAAATTCTAACATTTGGTGGGAAAACGTTCCAAGATGGTGGCACTTTGTGGAACTACAACATTAGAGACCATTCTTGTGTTTACTTGTTTAAGGGCATACGCATTCTCGTTGAGATTCCGACTGGGAAGACAATCACTTTAACGGCAAAACCAAGTGATACTATCCAGTATTTTAAACAGCTAATTCAAGACAAAGAAAGTATTCCGCCTGACCAGCAAATTCTGACATTTGGTGGGACAAAGCTCCAAGATAGTGGCACTCTGATGAACTACAGCATTCAAGATTGTTCCCGTGTCCGCTTGCACTACCCCATTAACATCTTCGTTAAAATTCGGACTGACACAATCATTTTAACGGTAGAACCAAGCAATACTATTGGATATGTTAAGCAGATACTTCAAGACAAGGAAAGGATTCCATCTGACCAACAAAGTCTCTCCTTAAATAGCATGGAACTTGAAAATGAGCGCACGCTGGAAAGCTACAATGTTCAGAATGGATCAACCCTGCACTTGGCCAGGAACCAAATCACGTAGGAGTAATTCCTTAGACTCCTCCCTGCTGTCAAGCGAAAATGTAAAGTAACTTGAGGTCATTAATTTGTATTGCAGTGCGCATCCTTCCTGCGCATAATTTCACGCGTGATTAGCGCCGGCCCGCACATTAAAAAATGGCGCCTTATTAATGCGCCAGACAGATCAATCGTCATTTTTTTCGTAACCGAGTGCAATGACTTATCACTGTTTTTTAATTTTTTCTTGAACTGAGCAATAACTTTCCTTTATTGATTATATATGTACCGATTTCCAATGTAAAATAAGAAACAATCGTCGGAAACGTGAATTTAGCAAGCAATCGTGAATATAATCATGATTTTATAAGGAATTTTTGCGTGCAAACAAGATGCTGTTGCGCCTAAGGGATGTAAAATGTTAGACAAAGAAAATCGAATAGATAATATCAAGAACATAAAATGGAAAATGTAGGTCAGAAAAGTTACACAACAACGCCTCACCTTTGATAGGGAGGAACTTGAAAAGTAGATAGCGACGAGTGCGCTTTTTGCAAGTTACTGGCTGAAGTGTCGATAGTAATGAACAGAGGTGAACAACGAAGAGCAACAAGACTAATCATTGAAAACAAGCCTTTTATATTGAGTGAGACTCAAGAAACTTAAATTACTCTCTTTAGCAACCAGAAGGACATAATTTGATCTCATTAACCACCACCATGGAATACATGAAACTATGACAGGAAAAACTGTTAAACACCCCCATCCCCTTTCAATGTCGGAAAATGATAAATCGCACTCATGTGTTACAGGGATGTTTTATGTCATCATTGCATAAGGATGGGAAGGGACCAAATGTGTGTAAATATTTTTCTTCAACACTTGGGGGTAAGCAGTGGTAGGGTAGGATCCCATTCAAGGAGAGTAGTTGTTCTCCTAGTCACTTCATGAAACAGAAACCGGTAAAAACTTGTGCAGCGATGAGCCTTCTGGCTAACCCGATTATCGGGTCTTTCCGAATTCAAATTTTACAGCCGTTGTTTTTCCTTATGTTATTATTATATTACTGGCCCTGAAGAAGACTAGCTCTCAGTTCTAGTTGAGCATAAGCCAATATTACCCTTTTTGCCGAAGTGCCTGCCTTGCAATCAATTTGGTTTTGATGTCACATGTTACAAGAAAGAAAAAAACTACGAAGGAAATGCACTTGATTGAGTGATGAAACATGAATGATATAAGGGGGAGGGGTGTAAGGGTATTTGGTTTGTTTGTTGGCTTTTTTAATGGATCACTTTTTCTACTACACCTGCAATTCTCATTTTGTAAGGAAGCGTGGTGATCCCAATTTTTAGCCTTGCTGACATGATTTATTCATTAGCTAATTACGGTAACTTTTTTTAATCTGAGGGATAGAAGATTTTCGCGAGAACGTCATACCGTGACTAAGAGATATTGTCCTTGCCGTGTGCATCGCCAAATTCTCAGAATTAATATTAAAAGAAATGTATGTCAATCCATAAGGAGAATAAATATGTTGATCGGGGAATTAAAGTGTGTCATCATTAATCAATGCAACGTACGAGTGGCTCTGGGGACACATGATTTGATTGGCTTGATCTTTAACAAAGGAAATTTAAATTTGGCAAATCAAATCAACCGTTTTAAATTCCTTTTGTTGTAGGGGATTTTATTTGATTGGCTAGATTTGTTTAAAATTTAGCCAATCAAATCATGTGTCCCCAGAGCCACCTAATCTTCGTGCCCCAGGCTCTGCCGGCTAAGAGGGACAAGCGCCTGTGGGAACAGGAATGAGCGAAGCCTTGCTGACAGACAAAGAAAAACTATGGCCCATGATTTGTCTATATGTGTATTCAAATTTTAAGAGCCGTTATGTTATTATCACTCCTTTTTTGGCCCTGTAAAAGATTATTAGTTACTCATCCTCGGAGACCCAGGGGCAAACGGTGGGGGTGAGGGAAACGCGAAACTGCGGTAAAAAAAATTCGGCATAGAAACGTTGGAGCCATTGAAAGGTGCCCCTGGGGAAAGAGTCTTACCAGGCCAGTTCCAAACATCTCTCTGAATGCTGCCTCCTGATTGGGCGAAAAAAGTCCCCTGTATATTCCCTTTGTATTTTTTTTTTTGCCCAATTGGCGGCCTGCAAGTCTACAAATCTCCTTGTCGAAATATTGGCTATTTAAAACCTTGGACGTGGTTGTTCAAAGCACGATTTAATTAATTTAAGATTAGCGTGAATTGTGATTTCAATTTTTTAACTTTTCATTGAGTTTTTCCGTTTATATTTTCCTCCCGTTATGACGTCGACTAATCTCGAACACCACAAAACATCAGCAATAAAAACACATTTTTACGAGAGAAATTGAAACCTAGACCAACTTTTCATCCTGGCTTTCGAACAACCCAGCCCCGCCTATCTTCATTTCTGTTGTAAAATCCTTGCAATTTAAGTCGTTTGTTTTACACTTTCAGTAACGGCTATCTCTAAAATACAGAACGGGAAATCGGGGAATGAGGAACGGGGAACCAGAACGAAACCGGGGAATCTCTAAAAGGGGGAAGGTCTCTCAGTACCTTCTAATACATGCATCCCTTTCTTCGGGAGATCCGTAAAAAAAGTTGCAACGAAATTATCAAAGCGTCAAGTGCTCCCCTGAAGTTTTTGATTTATGACACCGAATTCAACTGGACGGATTTTCCGTCTGACCGGATTATTCTTTTTTACCATATAAAATTGGACTATTTTCGGGAAGTAGATATGGTTCGCTTAAAGATAAGTTTTCATGAGCCCAATAACCCACAACTTTTGTTGTTAACACCTGACTCGTCCCCAGTCGTCTTTACAGTTTTTCGTGAGTCTAGGAAAGAATCATGGAAAGGAGGCAGCGGAGAGACGACTGGGAACGAGTCAGAGTTAACACAGGTTTCTGTAGCTACTCCATTGCAGGTTGGCACCGCTGGACACGCCGGTACCTATTTATACTCGTGGGTGGGGAGGGGCATTGTGTGTATTGTTCCCGTTAACAACCATTTGAGTGATTGCGTGCACTCAACACCGGGGGGGGGGGGGTTGCTCCCCCACCCACACCCCATCATGACATACGTTCCTTACTCTGTGGGAAAATATGAGTAACACATGTTTTTATCGTGTTTAAATAAATTGTATGTAAGAATCGTAGTCAAACAACGTGTAGGAGTTCAACCCGGGGAGTAGGGCAAAGGGTCTTACTTATTAAGGAGAGAAAATCAAAAATTGATACTTTTTAACAGGCCCAAACCGAAAGAATTGACACCATTTTGAAAGGCAAAACTATGACCAAAAATTGCGTTAACAGTCGTTTTTTTTTTTACTTTTCCGTAGCATGGAATGTTTAACGGGTAGCTAAGTGTTATCGGACAATATCTTTTTCGTGGTGGACGTTTACGCACTTTAATTTTAGCAAATTAATAGCAACCTCATCTAAGAATCACACTGGAATCACAATTCCAAAAGTGACAAAAAGGAAAGCCATTTTTACCCCCTCCCACCACCCCCGGGAGTTCAAGCGCGTGGACATCTCCACCGATAGTTTCTTTTATATATCATTTCTTTTCCTTGCTCGAGGTTTTGCTAAAGCTCAAATGCAACGAAATTTGATCAAATTTTATTTAAGACTCATTTTGACTTTAAATGAAAGGAAATACTGTAAATAATCATAATCTGAAGTTTTAAACGATTTGGTTAAAACGTCGCTGAGATATTCAATGTTAAAGACAGCCCTTTATCTTCGCTTCACAAACGGAACGGTTCGGAAAAGCTTCGGAAAATTGTCGGAAATGGATTTTGTGACGTCACATGTGGCGAGCTTCGACGCTCGAAGATGCAAAGTGCTGTTGTGTCTACCAGGTCTGCTGCACCTTTTGGCATTTAAAATCCCGATAAAGCCGGATGACCATTCGAAATATCTTCTTAAAGACGAGAAGCGATGCAAGGAATGGTTGAGATCGACGAAAAAGAGAGGATGTGTATGCCAAATGCACGCTGGCTTTGCTCAGCAAATACAATATCATCCGACATGTTTTTCTCAGAAAGCTTCCAGCAGAATCTTGCACTTTGGTCCGAGTTCCAGCCCTAGAAACTTCGAATGAGACCTGGCGCTTCTCCTCTTATTACCAACTTGGAAAGAAAGCCGTTAATCCAGCACTAATGCGAAATCGTTTGCGACGAAATGCAGAATTCGAAGGTAAAGTCGCTAATAAACTTAACCCATTGTCTGGGAACCCCAAAGTTGTACTTTCTTGTATTATATTGAACTTAGATTCACACACTACTTTCTTAACCTGACCCTAGTCGCTTCATAAACTTCTACCAAAACTATAACTCTACTGTTTGCGTGAAATATTGTGAATCGCGAGGCTGGTATTAAAAATATATTTTTTATTACAGGAAGGAACTTTTGCATGAATTTACTAATTAAGTTACAAACAGATCTTTTATGTTTATGATGCTTTTTACTTAAAAATGTTATTCCCTATATTGCTTCGATCGTCTAAAAAGCTAAATTATACATGCAGACATTGAAGGAAAATAATGCTTTTAATTTATGAATGCTAAATATAACAACGAAAATACCCCCCACTGAACATTGTTGGTGCCCAAGAAAAGGTTTATATTTTACATGTAAACTACATGTATATGATGAGTTTGTTCACTTGTAAAGGCCGATTTACCTGATTCATTTGTTGTTCAGATCTGCATTAACCCCAATTCAGTCCAGTACAATGACTGTTGCATTGCATAGCACTCATTATAAGTCAAGTATAAGTCAAGTGAACTACTGGCTCAGGAGAATCTACAACCAGATTGTAGGTGTGTCATTACAATTTATTTCTGAAATTAACTCTTCATAATTTTGTCTGCCCCAAATCTGTTGACCTTTTACAAATCCCTTAGTAACAGCTTTAGGCATACTCCCTTTCAAAATCTATATGGGTATTTTTGGTGCCCAAGACCCCCTCCCCACTTGCTGGGGGTACTCCCATACTCCCATAGACTTTCCAAAAGTTGTTCGCTTCTGGTGGTAGTAGACCCCGGTGCGAACCCAGTGCAGAGCTTTCGCGCTCCACTCTTGAGCTCTCGGGCTTCGCGCTCTGTGAGCTCAACTTGTAAGCAAGCCTAATTTTCCCATATATGAGCTTGATAGGAAAATGCATGTGTGCTGCTGTGTGTTTTTCAAGCAGATGAGTTTAAGATGAAATAGTGATACAATAGTTTGGGGTAGGGTAGGGATTTTCAGTGTATAGTCTAGCATACTATGATAGGGTACTGCTGAAAATGGTCTGGGATAGGGTACGGTTACAGAGTCCCACCATCACACCCCTACTCAAAAATATAAAGAGTATCCCCCCCCCCCTTTCCTCGATGTGAAAGAGTATTTAGCCATTCTGAAATTGGGTATTTTTAAGATTATCAATTTCTTTGTAAACTTGGAAATAGTTTTTTGAAGCACCTACTGTTTGTATTCATACTGTTGTATTCATCCCTTGGTCTGAGATAAGGTGATAAATTACAAGCAGTGCATGCAGAGGCTATAATGTCTCCTTTGGGGGTCTCGGAAAATCACTGCACTTAGTTTGATTGTCATCTACCGTAATGATTCGATTTAGCGCCCTCCTTCCAATAAGCGCCCCCTTCCGAATAAGCGCCCCCATTCGAATGTGTTTTTGTAAATAAGCGCCCCTATTCCAATAAGCCCCCCATTCTAATTAGCGCCCCCATTCTTATAAGCAGCCCTATTCAAATAAGTGCCCCTATTGTGGATAACTGCCCCTACTGAAGTCATTGACGCCAACTAGATAAACGCCTGACCGTTCACCGTACAGTTCATGTATATATTTACTGCTAAAATGAACAATTATTTTAAAGTAACTGAACTTTTAACAATTTCTAACTGTTACAGTTTCTGTTATTGTTAGATACATTTGGCTGTTTCTCAAAAAATTAAACAAGCGCCCTGTCCCGAATAAGCGCCCTGTCTCGAATAAGCGCCCTCCCTTGAGGTGCCAAAAGTAAATAAGCGCCCCGGGCGCTAAATCGAATCATTACGGTAATCTGGCCCTTATATTTTTCAGTTGATTTTACTGATGATTCTCTGAAAAGGGAATACTTCAACTTAAGATTCAACTATTTATTTATTTCAAATTCTTTAAAAGCCGTTTCCATTATATTTATTAGGCTCACCGATATATGTGGCCATATTCCTTCGTTGTTGGTGCATGTAGATGTTGCCGGATTTAAACGCCATCTTGTTCACTCGCAGAGTCGGAATTAATCACTCCAGAAATCGATTTATTCCTTGCCAGATGCCGTTAGTTCGAACTGATATGGCTGTATTTAGACTTTTCGAAGGCTTGAATCAAAGTCTTCATCGGTTTCAACTAACGGCTGTTTCAGAAACTCTGGAAATCCATCGAACAAACCCTAGGATTTGCAAGGATCGCACAGGTGAAAAATTAATCGTGTAAGCCTGTAAGCCGGCTTACAGCAGGGCTTACACAAAAATTCAAAACGTAAATCGTGCCCCATTTGGAAAGTTTGATATATATCCTTTTATTACATTGACCATTATCTCGCATTTCTATTCTAGTGTTCCCAATTTTTGATGGTTTGTGAGTTGTCGAACGAATTCTGTCAACAGAGATCAAAGCTTGTTTAAATTCGCATAATTACAACCTAGAACAAATCAGGAAGGCATTGAGGCAACCGTTGAATGGTTACCGACTTCAGCTAGTGTCTACAATTGTAGTTAATGAGTAATTTGTTCTTAGTTTTGTGAAAGAATATCGATTCAGAGACGTATAAATATGATAATTGTATCCTCTGTCAAATTATGCGCTTGAAATTCGCGTGACAAGTTGTAATCGCTTTGTAGTCTTTCCCGAGCGAATGTTACTGGTAATTTTTGCTGTATGTTTCAAATACTGATACTTATAGGAAACACTAATTGCAAGCAAAAGCGTTAGAACTAAATTATACGAAGTGTTACAGCTTAGGCTTGTAAATTTCGGTTATATCTGTTTATACTCCCAGGACATCCATTAATGCGTCACGTAATCTTTCCTCTTGGTGTGTTTTAAATGTTGTTTGCTACAATACGTGTCGTGAGCCAGTGTTGTTACGGGCAAAATACTGTGATCTAGGCCCTGTACATGAACTATCAAAATGGTCTACCCCTAAATTTACCTCAGTTGCTAACTCTGTTTTCGGGATATAAATACCTTCTTCGTTCACAAAACCCTTGACAAATAAAATAACGAATATTCATATTGGCGCCCGGCGATTCAACTATTTTAATGGTTCTATTCTACTTCTTAAAAAAGAATTATATCAAACGAAATAAATTGAGCTGTTGTGCTACAAAAATTTTCGGTCATTGAACGAAATTATAAAACTCGGAAATGTGAGGATGATTCCCAAAAGATATCGAAGGGAATCATATTCAATTATAATAAGCTCGAATTTGTTCGTAGACCCATACAACGCGGATGTAGAGCTGTAGCTTGTTATCAAAGCAACAATAATTTATTGGCGAGTACCCTTTCAACTGAGACCAGAATATATTTAATCTGAACGTCATTTTGCTGCCATTATCCATATGCCTATGTTGTCGGTATTTTTATTTCATTAATTTTGGCTCAGTATTTACTGCTGACTGATTATCCGTCCAGACGAATTATCTGCTTAGTTCGTAAACCAAGGCGAACTTATCGATAGATATTCCGTCTATTTGCCCGCATTTATACACAGACGGATAAGCAGATGAACAAAAAGAGATTCCCTTGCCTTGTCTAGACGGAACATCCGTCCAAAATATATATCGAGCCATAATAGGCCACTGACAAGGGGTGGAGATTGTTCACAACCATCTCAATCCCACCCCAGTTGTGTCAAGAGAGGACAATTTTATATTTTCTTAAACGGAGTAAAAAATAATACCGACGATGGCACTGTTTACTTGGGGAAGTCGTTGTTAGGGTGTCACGCAACGCTGCTCCCAATACGGTAGGGTACCAAGCCATTGACAACACTGTCTATTTATTTACAGACGTGTGATGATGGCTTCCACATTTATACCATAGAAGGTGGAATTGTTTTGCAATTTGAATCATGAAGTGGAAGTAATCCATTCCCATATCGAGCTCCGGTGATCTCTGATTTTCAGATTAAAATGGCCGCTGTCCCAGGCCCAGATGAAGTGCTTCGTTCAACAACGGGAAAGGCAAATTTTCAACGTTTGTCGCGACTGTTAATAAGTGGAGGAACTGCACTACTGAGGGAAGTTTTTGATCAGATTTGCCCACCAACTAATCTTCCCACAATACTAAAAAATTCAGCCACAGAGAAACAACTCAAAGCAGCAAAGCTCACCAAGCCACAGTGGGACTGCTTGTACCCTTCCCCAGGGGTGTACGGCAAGTCCGAAGACTTTGATGTCACATTACTTTTCAGGTTGCTGAGCACGATATGCAGCCTGACCCCTCCTGCCACAGGCTGGCATGATCTACCACCAATTACAGACCACAGTTTAGCTGCGGATTTAGCGAGAATTAAATATTACCGCAACTCAGTGTACGGCCACGTGAGCCAAAACATGGAGATAACAGATGACGAGTTCCCACAACTTTGGCAAGAAATCAGAGGTACTCTGCTGGCAGTTGCAGGGCAAATCAGCTCTGCAAAGAAGACTGAATGGCAGAAGGCCATTGATAACTTTCTGAAAGACCCTCTCACAGCTGAGGATAAAAGAAATACACAAGAACTGCTGAGGTGGTATGAAAACGACACAGATGTTAAGCAATCTCTAGAGAAGTTTAAGACCTCAACTCAAGAAGGGATGGAACGTTTGGAGACAGGTTTAAATGATGTCCAGAGCGGACAAAAGGAAATAAAAGATGCAGTGGCGGAGAAAGTTCAATTCTTAGAGACTACAGTTCGAGAAGAAGTGCAAGACATCAAAGACCAGCTTGGAGGTGAACTGAAAACCACAGCTCAAAACGTCCAATGCCTAGTTCGGGAGGAAGCCCAGGACATCAAAGACCAGCTTGGAGGTGAACTGGAGACCACTGCTCAAAACGTCCAATGCCTAGTTCGGGAGGAAGCCCAGGACATCAAAGACCAGCTTGGAGGTGAACTGAAAACCACAGCTCAAAACGTCCAATGCCTAGTTCGGGAGGAAGCCCAGGACATCAAAGACCAATTTGTAGGTGAAATGGAGACCACTGCTCAAAACGTTCAATGCCTAGTTCGAGAGGAAGCCCAAGACATCAAGGATAAGCTTGATGAGGTGCATCAATCCATAGACGAGCTCCGTTCCACAGCTGGCAGCTCTCAAACATCTGGAGGTCAGTTAAAATGTATTTTTTGTTTTTAGACGTTTGGACGATGTTGTTTTAAAAGTACCATATTGTGGCAATTCATGAAATGTCGTGCAGTCATTCTTCCAATTACAACGAGAAAATGATTTGGATTGGTAAGCGCAAGGGAACGGCTGCAAACAAGAATATATGACGGTTATGCAGTTGAACTAAACTGTCGTAAACTAGCTTTGCAAAATTACAGGGTCACACAGGTTATGGCTAGCCTTTCTCGTATGGTGCTTCACCCTATGTCCGGGTAAATTCAATGAAAAGCCTTGTGATCCAGTTCATTCGCTTAGTGTCTGTGTGGGTCTCTTTTGTTACCATATGTAAAAGAATAGAAAATGCTGCTGTTTAGCTTATCATTCTCTTTTTTAAATGATCTTCCTCAACTTGAATTAGGTTTTTTAGTTTTAATTATTTTTGGTGTTATATAATTGTCTTCCAATAGTTCAAATTCGAGTACGAATGGATTGTGAGGCCATCACAGCCGCTGGTGCTACAGGAGGAGCTCCAGAGATAGTAACAACCTCACGGGAACCACAGCCAAGTGTCCAAAGCGCAATCGTAATGCCGATTACATCCTACCAACAACAAGCATCACCCATGACAGCTTTCAGTGGAGAAAATGTAACATACGCAGGCATTCCCCCTACACAAGAGGTTTTGAATTTTATCGCGTACAAGTACTTTCAGGCTGTTGACCCATCGAATCCGGAGGAGTTAAATGGTTATCTACAGTATCTGAGGGACGTTCGCAGTGTGCTTTTTGTGAATGCCCAGGAAGGGAGTTTGATAATCACTCTTGAATGTAGTTCTTTGGAGATACTTGAAGAACTTTGGAAAGACTACTCTTCAGGACACTTGAATGAAATGGCTCAAAAATTTCTTGTGACAAAAGAAGTCCTGAGAAAGTTTGGACTGATCGCAGTGAAACTCACAACAACGATTCTGGAGGAGGAATACACAGCTTGTCGACAGTATTTCATTCAGAGTGAAGGTAAATTTAAGAGAGTATGTTACACTTTAAAACCCAAGAAATTATACTATTGGAACTCAAATGAGAATTAGAGTAGAGGACCGTAGAATAACGGTGCTTGTCGACAGTAGTGGCAGTCAGATACTTTTTACTCCTTTAAGTGGAGAATGCAATTTTGTGATGGTTTGTTAGGGCCGTCGTTCGCTTACACTGTAACCCGCTATGGTGTCAACTATAATAGCCAATTAATTAATTAATTAATCAATATCAATTAGTTGATTATTCCTGTGAATAATCAGGAAGGAATAGGGAACACCTGGCCGTGCTCCCTAGGCAATTCCTACTTTTATATAAAGAGAACAAAGGTATCTATGTGTTTCAGAAAATGCTATGCCCTCCTTGTGGTACTGTTCTTTCTAGAACAAAGTACTTCGCACTAAACGCATGCGCAGATTAGTCTACGTTATATATAATATATATACTGAAACTCCCGCGAACATCGTGTCCATCGCATTAGTTGTAGTAGGATTCCTGTAGACTCCATGGCGCCAAGAGAAGGGCACTATGACAGTAAAGTTCCTTACCTAAGAACAAAAGACAATGGCCACGCCAGGGCTAGAATCCAAACCGCTCAATCCAGAGTCCATCATGCTTACCCGTTAGGTCACCGCGCCTCCACAGCACAGCAGAAGGGCCCCTTTGTGCTAAACGGCTTGACTATAAAAACGCCGGGTCGACAAGGTTCGAGACTTGAGTAAAATCCTCCGGCAATAAATTGAGAAAATACGGTACAACACGCGGACATTTGTGTTAAATCTTATGAGAAACGGGTCATGACTATTTCATAAGATGTATCTCAGGATGAATCTAGCAACAGAAAGCGTTAAGGTTGGCAGATTTTTTTATGGGTCTTAGTCTCTTTTTACCTTTGTAAAGACATATAATTTTCCAACAGCTCGTCTTCGACTTCGGATCGATTGCGAGGTCATCTCAGGACCTGGTATACAAGAAGAATCTTTGGTAGAAACATTACAGCAACACGAAGGAGGAGTCCCAGAGACAAGAGCACTACCCAACACATCACGTAAGCGAAAGGCAGAGACAACTTGCCCCATGGCACAAAAGGTTTTGAATCTCGCTGCGTCAAAGTACTTGCAAAGAAATGAGACAGCTCAGCCTGAAGACCTAAATGGTTTTGTTTATTACTTGGAGAAAAGGAGAAAAGTGTTGATTGTAGACGCGCGACCAGGCAGCTTGATAATCACAGTGGAAAGTACCTCTCTGGAGAGACTTGAAGACTTGTGGAAGGACTACCGTTCAGGCTACTTGAACGAAATGGCGCAAAAATATCTTGCGACAGAGGACGTTCTTAAGGAGCTTGGTCTCACGATGGTGACACTCACGACAACGATTTCGGAGGAGGAATACAAAAATTGTCGAGAGTATTTCTTGCACAGAGCAGGTAAATTTGAGAGCTTGTTGTATTTTTATACCCAATAATTTTTTTAGTTTTTTTTTTTTAAAGATTATCTCAAACGAGAACACGACTAGACAGGAATGGAGGGATGAGAATTAGGCGAAACGGCTAACAGGAGACCTGGAAAAAAATAATGTACAGTGGAACCCCGTTAATTCAGCCACCAACGGGCCATGGAAATTTGGCCGTATTAACGGGGTAGGGTCAAATTTCATACCTGGTCTATATGTACTTTAGGTGACGTCTTGGCAAATACGTATCACAATTGCACTTCTATTAGAACAACTTTTCAAGATCCCGGCTGCAGACATACAGTAATTAAAAACAAATAAAGAATGAATGAGCACAAACAACACGATGGAAAAATGAACCTAACTGGATTTAAAAAAATGAAACGTAAACGGTACATTCAATGATTATTTAACCAAAAAAACACAGAGGTCAATGACATGACAAGTTACAGGCGTTTTAAATAAAATGTTAGTGCAATATTGTTTGGTTTGTTTGGCCAAATATTAATGGGTATTTAGTTCGAATGGCCGTATAAACGAATTGTAAAGGATTATACAGGTTGGGATTTCAGAATTTGGCCGTTGGTTGGCCGCATTAACGGGGCTTTATTACAAGAAAATGTAAGGGCGTTTTGCCGGAAAAAAAGTGACTGTAATAATTATAACGAGGTGGACGTAAGGCGGGGTTCCACTGTAATCTCAAGAGTGTTTGTTACTCCCTCTATTGCAACTCTGATGCGCCGGCTTAACGAGCGAAAACTGTCGCCACCTCTCTCATAAAAAATAACAGCAGGTTCAAGTTCAGTGGCGAAAGTTTGCACAAGCCAACTTTTATTCAGATAGAAAAATGTGAGACGGTAGAAGACACATAGTTTTTTGTTACTCCAAAATTAAAGCACTAGCATTGTGTAGATTTTCGTTGAAGTAAGAATTTGCTTTTTTTCAAAATTTCCTGCGACTTTGGGATATTATCTTGTCTTGAATGCTCGCGAATATCTTACTTTATTCTGCACGTGGAGGTGTCAGATTTATATTTACGCGGCTTTTCCCTGACATATGTAAACATGGCTGTGATTAGCGAACAATACAGCTTTCAGAAACATCCCTTGGGAGTCCTAGCGTGAAACTTGGCCGTTGGCGCGAGGTCGGTCACAAACACGCATGAGCCGCAAGTGGAAACCTCAGAGGTGGTAAGCAGACTCTATTAACTGGTCAATACAATGAGTGACAAATAACCCCCTCATCTCGGGAGGCAATTTTATTGTTTATTGTTAAATGCATCTTCTTTGGACTTTCAAACAAAATCCAATCCGGTGTCGAAAACTATGTCTGTCGCGTCATAAAATGGACAAAACTTATTAATTAAAACTTATTTACGTTACTTTTGAAGATTTTTGTACAATAAAGTGAAAGGGGAGGTTATGACAACCTTTAATAAACCCTGAAAAATGTAAGTTGGAAATAGAGTTTCTTGGTTAGAACTTGTTATTTGTTTTATTATTGTATAAATAGGTACAGTCAAGAGAGGATGGTCCTCTCAGTTCAGTAGAACCCCGATTTCTCGAACCGTCGTGGGAATCGAAAATTGCTTCGAGAAATCGCGAGGTTCGAGAAATTGGGTGGTAAAATTTTAGAAAAGTTTTATCCAAGGGAAACAAAAAATTGCTTCGACAAATAGGAGTTTCGAGAAACCGTGGGCTACCGAAATCGGGATTCTACTGTATTTTGTTAAACAGTGTAAATAATAGTTTAATCGCATTTGAACATTTTATATATGAAATTTGCGCACTATAAATGTTATTATTATTAGTACCGACGTAAGGGACCGTTCATATTCTATGGGGTGGGGTGGGGATGCTGGGATTTGGTAATGCATAATGACCCTCCTCTTCATCAGAAATTTTTTCCCTGAATCACCTTGTAATCTTAAATTTTTGATATGAACCCCCTCCTCCCCTCCAAAAAATGATAATGTGAAGTTACAAACTTATCAAGCTTAATTTAATTGCAAATAGAATTAGCAAGGCTGATACTACGAAAAACACTTAAAGCGACAACGGCACGATAGAGCACAAATCAAAAGCCAAAATGTAACTGTGGACAGCTGTTGCTGCCTGAGTTTTTAACGTGTTTTGGCCATGTTTCCATTGCAGGATAGTTTGTCATTGGTAGGATTGAGTTGATGCTACTGCCGGGTACATAATATAGTAGAGGGGTCCGGGGGCATGCCCTCCCCACCCCCGCAAACGTGTTCATTTTCAGAATGTCAGAAAAGCTATTTTAGAAGCTATTTTAGGCACTCTGGTAGAATTTTGTTTTTAGATGCCCCCCGAAAGAGCAGCACATGTAATAAAAGAGAAAGGCCGATTCTTAGAGGATACAGCTCATCAGCTTGGAGGGGAGCTGAAAACCACAAGTCCAATAGTCCAGTTTTTACTTCTGGAGGCGGATAGCCTCCACGAACTGCAACTGCAACGATCCACGACTGGCAGCTCTCAATCATCTGGAGGTCAGCTAGCATGACTTTTGTTTATATAGGGTACAATTGCGAATGCAATGTTGCACAACGCAGCACTGATAATAAGAGCTAGAAGGTAGAGAATGAGCTCTAAGGTAATTTAATTAAAATGCAAATTAGTAACCCAGTAATTCCCTTCGAATCCCACGGAGGTCAAAGAATTTTTCTTTGCCTCATGTAGTCGCCGATTTCTGTCCTAGGACTAACGCTCAGAAAGAAATTCACGGGTTACTAAACAGCACTTTTAATTACCTTAGAGTTTATTCTCTATTTTCTAGCTTTTTGTTTATGACCCAGACGTGAAATTGACATAGTGGCGAGACTTATTTCTATCAGATCGATCTATTTTGCTGACCAATTATCATGAAGTGCGTGGGTCTGTGTTCCGAAAGTCCAATTGTTCGCATAATGGGAGCTGAAAAGCCATTTTAAGTAATCGTTTTACTAAAAAATTTCTTTCCTTCAGTTCACCCTCCACAAGTGAGACCATCCGAGTCGGTAAGTCGATCAACTCTGTTGTTCCAGCTTATAAGGGAAACGCCATAACTTTGTTTATTAGTCGTGAGTTTTTTACCATTTATACGTAATCCTGTAGTTCGAAAACGCTGGTATATTATCAATTTACTTGATCTTTAAATTCGTGAGCATTAGCAATAATTGGTTTAATGATTGCTTGCATGTTGTATTTACGGTGGCCTGGAAGGGACAACACTTCGTTTTCTCATCCGCGACTTCTTTTTTTCCACCAGCAACTTTTTTCATCCGCAACTGTTTTTTTTTTCGTCCGCAAGTTCTTTTTTTCTTTTTTAAAATCCGCGCTTCATTTTATTTTATCTTACCCGCGCCTTTACACTGTAAAAATATTCAGTACCCATGTTTCTCGCAGCCATCTTGATCTTTCTTTTTTGCGTTTTACTAGTGAGACTACCTTACATTTTTCAAAAACAAAGATGAAGCTGATAGCTATAGGAAGTAGCAAGGAGTGACAGGCCAGCGCAACTTCTAACAATGGAAACTTTTGTGTCATGAGTGTAGTTTTACGCCTACAAAACACTTATTATACTGAAACAACATCTGTGACAATTTAGTTTTAATGCACCCTCAAGATTTTACTGATACACCGACGCGAAAATAACAATTATTATCAAACGTTACGTATCTCAAGCTGTGACTCAGCTAGAGTTGGCTCCATAAAGGAAACTAAAAGCTTTAGAGCTCAAAGTGGCTTAAGAGCTATTCTTTGATTGAGTCAAGCAAAGTAGGAAATGAAAATTTTGGACCGCCACTCAAACTTTGCATGCAGTTAGATATTCAGGGGGGATGTACAAAAATGGCCTTCTTTAAGGTTGCAACATTTTCGTTGTCATGGCAACAGCCATCGTCTGTTGGTGTCTCCAAACCTAATTTTTTACTCAGCACATGCTCTGAAATGTGAAAAATGTAAACAGCTGTTTCTCAAGTCCATTAAAAAACTGCTACTCAAGACTTGGACCAAATATAAAGTCATCATTCTAGTTTATATTGATGTATAGGACGTTTTTTTACATTAAATTCACAACGACTAATCAGTCAATTAACTAAGTGCGTTTTCAGCCATTTTGGTCGATGGGTAAAACATACCAGACGTTTCTTTAAATTTCTCCAACAGTACACCAGTTCCAGACCAGAAACTACGCAGTCAGTTTACACAGATATCCTAGTTGCTAAAACTGTAAAGATCTCTGCGGGGCGGGCTCTTTTATATTTAAAGGAATTTAATGAACGAACCTCAAAAATCAAGTTTTGCATATTTTGGCGAAATTATTATTTTGTCTGCTCACCAACAAAAACACTTGCAACAGTGAAACTGCCCTCAGTCGCAAAGAATCTTATCTGTTGTGTCTTTTTCTAATCCAAACAATCATATTTAGCCTTTGTTTTGTTAGCAATATCGATCAAAATAAAGCTTATTACACAAGAATTTCTCCAGTTCACCATTGCCATAATGGCGCCGGTTCGTTCATCAAGCATTCATATTCAAGACAAAGTTAAGTGCCTGTACCTTTTTTGTGAGGATCATGTTGCTGTATATACACCTTCTGGGACTGTTGTCTGGCTAATTTCAGCTCATCTGCACAATTAATTGCGAGCTTTGCATCTTCACTGAGAGGACTTGAGTCAGCAAGCCACGACAAGGGAAGTTTAGTTTTCATCTCGGATTAACAGAATTTACGTTGTATTACTCCAGACGATAGTACCACTCACTCTTAAAGAAGATAAACTGTCTTGATGTTCTAGTTTAGCGAAGAATCGCAATTTCTCGAGGTATTTTGTGCCATTTTGACTTCGATCGTGCAAAACCAGAGAGTATTATTAGTCAGCGGTTTTGCCTAAAATGATATAATTCTTTATAATGTGCAAAACATTGTGTCCTTAGTCGTTTTCCTTTCCTTGCTTTACTGCCTGTACCGAATTCTTTTGATGTTCAGTATATTTATAACAAGATTGGCAACGCAAACTATCTAAGTCTACGTCTTAATTAGTCTTTTGATTACGTGCTGCACTTATACAGAGACCCCACATGTACAATTTGAAAGCGAGCGCGTAAGCGTAAGCCAGCTGGAATTGGAAATGGCGGGGGGGGGGGGGGTGAACGTTCAACGATCAATTAGGTGATCGTTGGGTTATTTCTGTAAAATAATCTGGTTTTATTTTACTCCTTGCAAATAACAAGAGGAACTTGGCAAGTCCTTTGTCTTCCTGTTCTCTCCATATATCGTTTTGATGCAACCTACAATACCCTTTTTCTTTTAAATTTCTCCGATGTTTCCCGATGGGAGTGAGTGCCGTCTTGATTAGCTGGAAATGTGCTTGTCAAGTTCCTTTAGCTCCTTGCGAACCAAAAAAGCAGCACAAAGAAAAACGATCCATCTGTGTGAAAAAGGCACTCCATCGTTATCAAATAACAAATATCAAACAATTTTTTTTGTAGGGGGTTAAGATAATAAGGAAGGAAGGAAGGGATGTAAAAAATGAAATACAGATACAAAACACTCAGAGACTCTGAGTCATTGAGCGCATAGTAAGATAAGGGCCTCGTTCCTGGGTTGAGGGGGGTGGGGGTGGGGGGTTGGCGGGTAGTCCATTTCCCCATCTTCCATTTAAAATTCCCCTTGTTCTCTAACAGTATTTTGTCCATTTGTGTGATCTCTGTTTCCTAAAATGTCAGAGATTAAGATTTTATAACAGAGCTCCTAGCTTTATTTTGATTTTGTTCACTGGTTCCCAATCACTATAGTTCCCTACGGTCCAGTTACCGTTAAACGATTCAGTGTTGCAGCGGAATAAAAAAATTAAATTTTGACGGTCCAAAATATTTTTAAAAGTTCTGATTTTAACGATCATTTAGTTTGAGTCCAAAGAGTAAAATTAATGATGAAAAACAAAATCCAGTACGGCCAGTAGAGCAAGTGAAGGAAATCGTCCAAGGACACAATGTTTTGCCACAGGGTGCCCATACAAGCGGCTTGACTGTTTGTATGTTCGAAATATAAAGAAATGTATAGGGATTTTGAAAGCGTCTTATTATCGTTAACTTATTTCGAGTAATGTCTATGTTTAGACATTACTCGAACGTGATTTAGACGTGACGGGATTTAGTGTTCCAGTGAGCAACCGTCACGCTGTTTGCTCTGCGCTGATTGGATAATGGTACACAATGCCGGAGGAAACAGCGTGACTGGAACACCAAATCACGTCCCCGGTTTCTGATCGCTTCGAAAGCTGCATTTCTCGAAAATTATTCGGCGGTTAGCGCTTGGATTTTGAATGGATTTTCGATTGAAAGCGCCGAGAAGAAGCTTCAACCTTTCAGTTTACCTGATGTTTGATCAGGAAGCCTGGCGATTCCAATTTCTGGCTGAAAATCGGCTTGGCCGTGGAGCGGTCGAAATCGAGCTTTCCACCCTTGTTCTCTTCTTATTACGTGAAGCAACAGTCAACGCAAAACCCTCCAAATCGCTTAAATTCGCCATTTTGAGCCGCAGAAACGACAAAATACAACAGTTGAGGTAGGTTTACGTTTATTTTGAACTTAAACATAGACATTACTCGAAATAAGTTAACGATAATAAGACGCTTTCAAAATCCCTATACATTTTTTTTTTTTATATTTCGAACATACAAACAGTCACGCCGCTTGTATGGCTCCCTGTGGTTTTGCACATTATAAAGGACTGTACCATTTTAGGCAAAACCGCTGACCAATAATACTCTCTGGTTTTGCACGATCGAATTCAAAATGGCACAAAATACCTCGAGAAATTGCGATTCTTCGCTAAACTAGTACATCAAGACAGTTTATCTTCTTAAAGAGTGAGTGGTGCTATCGTCTGGAGTAATACAACGTAAATTGTGTTAATCCGAGATGAAAACTAAACGTCCCTTGTCGTGGCTTGCTGACTCAAGTCCTCTCAGGGAAGTTGAAGATGCTATGCTTGCTATAATTTACTTGTGCAGATGTGCTGAAATTGGCAAGATAACAGTCCCTGAAGGTGTATATACAGCAAAATGATCCTCACAAAAAAGGTACAGGCACTTGACTTTGTGATGAATATGAATGCTCGATGAACGAACCGACGCCATTATGGCAATGGTGAACTGGAGAAATTCTTGTGTAATAAGCTTTATTTTGATCGATATTGCTAACAAAACAAAGGCTAAATATGATTGTTTTGATTAGAAAATGACTCAACAGATAAGATTCTTTGCAGACAAAATAATAATTTCGCCAAAATATGCAAAACTTGATTTTTGAGGTTCGTTCATTAAATTCCTTTAAATATAAAAGAGCCCGCCCCGCAGAGATCTTTACAGTTTTAGCAACTAGGATATCTGTGTAAACTGACTGCGTAGTTTCTGGTCTGGAACTGGTGTACTTTAGGAGAAATTTAAAGAAACGTCTGGTATGATTTACCCATCGACCAAAATGGCTGAAAACGCACTTAGTTAATTGACTGATTAGTCGTTGTGAATTTAATGTGAAAAAACGTCCTATACATCAATATAAACTAGAATGATGACTTTATATTTGGTCCAAGTCTTGAGTAGCAGTTTTTTAATGGACTTGAGAAACAGCTGTTTACATTTTTCACATTTCAGAGCATGTGCTGAGTAAAAAATTAGGTTTGGAGACACCAACAGACGATGGCTGTTGCCATGACAACGAAAATGTTGCAACCTTAAAGAAGGCCATTTTTGTACATCCCCCCTGAATATCTAACTGCATGCAAAGTTTGAGTGGCGGTCCAAAATTTTCATTTCCTACTTTGCTTGACTCAATCAAAGAATAGCTCTTAATGATCTGCTACTACAAGATCTTTAAAAGGATCATCTGGTTCTAGTTCCTTCGGTTACAGCCTCCACTATTTCTGCCATCTCAAAACCCTTCATTGTCACATCGGGTTTGTTTGTGTACTTTAAAAAGTTGTACCGTGCTGTAAATATTTCGGACGCTTAAGATTTCGATTTTTTTGCATGTAATGTATCTTTTAGTTTGCAACGTGGCGGACAGGGGAACCGTCTAAAATCTGTCAGTCTCGTTATTGATTTGACCCTGTTTTTTAAAACAGAAATTGATTACGGAGGAGAAAGACTGGAAGAAACTACCATTGTACAAAGTTGCTTTGTGTGGGAAGAAGGAAGTTGGAAAAACGTCCATTTTTCGCCGTCTTCGAGGTGATGGCTTCAAAGACGATACATCGAAGTTCGATAATTTAGCAGAGGCCAAGATCAAAGTCCCAGTTCAAGACAAAACCATTGAAGTGAGAAATAAGCTGTTTAATCACATGCTGGAGATCGGTTAAGGATAATGCCACCGCATTTCATATTAAAGCCATGAGAACAATGGGGAAAAATACAATGTTCGTTTCGATAGTCTATTTGTGCTTCACCAGCTGTTATTAGCTATAAGAATATTGGTGCGTGGCTTTATCTTAAATTGATCCGAGCAATGTATGGTATTGTTTATTTTTTAGAAAAGAAGTTTATTTTTATGATTGTAATTGGCTGTGAAAGGCTACAAACTTAATAGCTGTGCCTGTCAGGGTAGTGTTTCACCTTGCTTTCTGGCTATTAAGATCATATTAATATAATAGATAACTTTTTGAGTTCCGTTAACCTCTGTTTCAAAGTGATTTTATTGACTGACTGACTGACTGACTGACTGACTGACTGACTGACTGACTGACTAATTTAATTGATTGAATGGTTTTGCACATGCACCAGGACTTTTTTTGTTTAAACATGCACGTACTGAAGCAAAAGGCGACTTGGTAGTTATACCCTCAAAAGTGGATTTTCATTCTTTGTTTTCTTTTGGGATGTTTCTCAAGGTTTGTGATGGGTACCTCCAGCTCATTTAGATGGCAGTCTCTCGATCCCCCATGGCGGCAAGGTTTTAAATGGTTTGCAGTTCATTATCATAGCTGTTGGCACACGTTGGTACACTTGAGTGTGATCACAACAGTAGTTGACATAAGCTGGACATGTTTCCTGCATTTATCTGCTTTTGTATAAATATTTGACAACCTTGGGGAGTTGGGATATCAAAGCATTGCCCATTGTATCCTCACCCAAGCGCCAGCCATAGCGTGACATTGCCAAGTATATTCTGCTGTCATTTTGAAGTACGCCCAAGAATGCCCCTTTGGAAAAGGGTAGAAAAATTGTAATAAAAAAAATTAAAAGTTATTCCTTGACTTGTGATTTTTTCATATAGATTGATCTTTGGGACACATCTGGAATGGAACGATATGGCAGTTTGACACGCCAACACTACTTTGGAAGCCACGTTGTGCTCTTGGTTTACGATTGTGATGACATGGAATCACTACAAGCACTTTTGGATTACTACAGAGATGCCACAATAAATGCTTATGGAGCTGCAATGGTATTAGTGTGTAATAAGATTGACAAAATAGTAAATGGTTTGAATGGTTTGGCTATAAGAAAAGCTGAAAAGCTACTTTGCAATCACGAGGTCATGGGCAGATCTGTTTGCACGTTTAAATTCAGAGCAGAAACGTCAGCAAAGGAAAATACAGGAATTCAAGAACTTATACGAGAAGTGGCTGAATATCTACTTAAAAATGCAGAATCTAGGAGAGAATTTGGCAGGGTTGCATTTACGACTGAGCCACTGCCCACACGTCGCACATCAGGCGGCTGCTGTTAAAAAGATGCTTTTAATTCAATTAGAAGAATATTTAGTAAATAGACCCCTTCTTTCAGCCAAGGGCATTATCATCGAATATACCAACAACCCAGGAGGGTTTTTGTTTATTTTATGACCCTCCGATTTATTTTTACAACGAGCTTTATCGCCGGTAAATAGGAAAAATCCTACAGTGATAATCACGGCGTAACTGCGGTTGAAATAACCACTCTGATCTGATTAAAAAGTTAGACCTGCGAAGGTGACTTTTTGTTTGTTTTGCACTGCTTTTTAAAATCCTATTTTGTACCACATGATTTGTTTTGTCCAATGAACGCGCGCGAAAATTACTGTAATCGATCGGTGGGTTATAAGTACAAATATTTAGAATCAGACCTCATGGCATGGACTATATTTGTTTCCTCTCATGGGCAGCATCATGTTCTGGGAGGTAACAAGGAGGTTATAATTTTTAATTTTTGAGCTTGCAAATTTAAGCGTGACAACTCGAGCAGCCCATGTAGCTTCATGTAAACATGTGGCATACACAGAATAAGTTCATATACAGTGTAGTACTGTAAGTACCAATTGCCAACACAGCTGGAAATAGTATAGGTATTTGTTCAGGCAATAAAAGGACAGGCCTGTTCAGAACGACGACAGTTTTTAAAGTTTATTTCCACAATCAAAAGCTCTTGCACACTAGGTAGTGCGCCAACATGTTGATACACAATTTTGGTTATAGCATAGGTTCAAGAAAGCATCTTCTACATGATATTAAGTCATAGTAAGGGGGGTGCTGTTTTTGTTTTGTTTGTTTGTTTGCTTTTCTCGAAAGATCACTTTTTCTACCACAGCTGTAATTTTTTATTTTGTAAAGGAAAATCTAAATGTAATTTGTTCGAAACATTTTTCAGAAAAAAAAACCTTTGTTTCCAGCGATTTATTTCAACATTTTCAAGGTAACAGATATGGTAGTCATACTGTTCTTACACACACCTTGCCTTAAAAATAACGTGGTGATCCCAAGTTTTAGCCTTTCTGACATGATTTACTCCTTAACTAACTACTGTGTTTTTTTTTAATCTGAGGGATAGAAGATTTTCGCGAGAACGTCATACCGTGACTAAGAGATATTGTCCTTATGCATCACCAAATTCTCAGAATTAATATTAAAAAAAAATGTATGTCAATCCATAAGGAGAATAAATATGTTGATCGAGGAATTAAAGTGTGTCATCACTGATCAATGCAACGTACTAGTGGCTCTGGAGACACATGATTTGATTGGCTAGATCTTTAACAAAGGAAATTTTAATTTGGCAAATCAAATCAACCGTTTTAAATTCCCTTTGTTGTATGGGATTTTACTACGGTTAATTTGATTGGCTAGATTTAAATTATCTTTGTTAAAAATCTAAGCAATAAAATCATGTGTCCCCAGAGCCACTGGTTCCTCGTGCCCTAGGCTCAGCCGGCTAAGAAGGACAAGCGGCTCTGGGGACGAGAATGAGCGAAGCCTTGCTGACAGACGAGAAAAAACTATGGCCCATGATTCGTTTATACCGTATGAGTAATCAATTTTAAAGACCCTTATATTATTATCACTCTTTTTCTAGCCCTGTAGAAGACTAGTAGCTACTAAATCTCCTTGTTGAAATGTTGGCTATTTTAAAGTTTGGGCCGGGTTGTTCAAAGCACGATTAAACTAATTCAAGATTAGCGTGAATTTTGATTTCGGGTTTTCCAACTTTTCAGTGAGGTTTTCTGTTTTTATTTTCTCTCCTCCAGTTATGACGTCGACTATTCTTAAAAACCACAAATCATAAGATTTGATCATAAAATTGCAACCTGGATCAACTTTTGATTCTGGCTTTCGAACAACCCGGCCCTGCCTATCTTCATTTCTGTTGTAAGAGCCTTGCAATTTAAGTCGTTTGTTTTACACTTTCAGTAACTGCTATCTCTAAAATAGGGAACGGGGAATCGAGGAATGAGGAATGGGGAACCAGAACGGAACCGGGGATCTGTAAAATGGGGAATCTTTAAGTGGGGGAGAGCCTCTCAGTACCTTCTAAGACATGCATCCATTTCTTCGGGAGATCCGGAAAGAAAGTTACAACTCTTACAACGAAAATTATCAAAGCGTCAAGCCGTCCTCTAAATTTTTTGATTTGTGACCACCGAATTCATCTGGACGAATTTTCCGTCTGACCGGATCATTCTTTTCTAGCATATAAAAATTGGACTATTTTCGGGAAGTAGATATGGTACGCTTAAAGATAAGTTTTCATGCCTCAAATAACCCACAACTTTTGTTGTCAACACCTGACTCGTCCCCCGTCGTCTTTTGAGTCCTTCGTGAGTCTAGGAGAGAATCATGGGAAGGAAGAAGCGGAGAGACGACTGGGGACGAGTCAGAGTTAACACGGGTTTCTGTAGCTACTCCATTGCAGGTTGGCACCACTTGACACGCCGGTACCTATTTATACTCCTGGGTGGGGAGGGGCATTATGTGTATTGTTACCGTTAACAACCACTTGAGTGATTGCGTACACTCAACACCGGGGGGGGGGGGGATGTGCTCCCCCACCCACACCCCCTCAAGACATAACAGACGTTCCTTACTTTGGGGAACATATAAGTAACTGACGTTTTTATCGTGTTTAAATAAAGTGTGTGTAAAAATCATAGTCATACAATGTGTAAAAGTTCAACCCGGGGGGTGGGGCAAAGGGTCTCACGCATTAGGGATAAAGACAATCAAAAATTGATACTTTTCAACAGGCCCAAACCGAAAGAAATGACACCCCATTCAAGGGTAAAACTATGACCAAAAATTGCTTAAACAGGTGGGGTTTTTTGTTTGTTTTCTTTTTTTTTTTGCTTTTCCGTATCATGGAATGTTTAACGGGCAGGTAAGTGTTATGGAACAATATCTTATTCGTGGTGGACGTTTACACGCTTTAATTTTAGCAAATTAATAGCAACCTCATCTAAGAATCACACTGGGATCACAATGCCAAAAGTGACAAAAAGGAACCCCTTTTTTAAGATTAAGAACATCAATAACCATTCAATATCCCGCCGCCATCAATAGCCACAGCCCTATACTGGATTACCCCCTCCCACCACCCCCGGGAGTCCAAGCGCGTGTTCATCTCCACCGATAATTTCGTTTATATATCATTCCTTTTCCTTGCTCGAGGTTTCGCTAAGCCAATTAAATTTATTTAGATATTTGTTGATTTTTTTACAGGCAAAATGCTGTTATTGACGTAGTCGGTTCCAGGCGTTCAGTGAGTTGGGGGGGGGGGGGGGGCTGCGAGAGAAGCGGCGGCCGGCGAGTAAAAATATAAGGGGAGGGCTTCCACGCCTTTACCCTTCGCCATTTGTTTGTTAACCGTTCTTCGCGCTTATCCTTTTTTTCGTTTTCGTTTTTCTACCCGAACGTCTGGAATAGGCTAGTGTTTATGTTGATATAAGGAGAGGGATCTCGATTGCCCTTCCCTCCCTGCCCCAACCTCATTCCCAGATGGGGTTTCCTGGGAACGAGGTTGTCCCTGCCTTTGTCTTTGTGATGGTGTGACTCCTTTCCCGTGAACCTTCACACACCCGGATCACTTCCGCTTTTCCTTCTGCAGTTGCGAAGAAAAGATATAAAATCGGCAGCTACGAAGACAGATCAATTAAGGTGGGAAAGTTTGAAATATATCCTTTTATTACATTAACCATTATCTCGCATTTCTATTATAGTGTTCCCAATTTTTGTTGGTTTGTGAGTTGTCGAACGAATTCTGTCAACAGAGATCAAACCTTGTTTAAATTCGCATAATTACAACCTAGAACAAATCAGGAAGGCATTGAGGCGACCGTTGAATGGTTACCGACTTCAGCTAGTGTCTACAATTGTTGTTAATGATTCATTTGTTCTTAGTTTTGTGAAAGAATATCGATTCAGAGACGTATAAAAGTATGATAATTGTGTTCTGTCAAATTATGTGTTTGAAATTCGCGTGACACGGCGCGATCGCTTTGAAACTCTGTCCTTTCCGAGCGAATGTAACTGATTTTTGTTGTAAGTTTAAAAAAAATTAGTGATACTTTTAAGAAACACTGATTGCAAGCAAAAACCTGTTAGTACTAAATTGCCAGAATTGTTACAGCTTAGGCTAATAAATTTCGATTATCTCTGTTTATACTACCAGGACATCCCATGAATGCGTCACGTAATCTTTCCTATTTGTGTTTTTAATGTTGTTTGCTACAACACGTTTCGTGAACCAGTGTGGTTACGGGCAAAACACTGTGATCTCGGCCCTGTACATGAACTTTAAAAAATGGTCTACCCCTAAGTCTACCTCAATTGCTTCCTCTGTTTTTGGGATGTAAAATACCTTCTTTGTACACAAGACCCTCGACCCGACGCCATCCTCGTATATTTACCCGACGCCATCCTCGTATATTTATATCGAACGAAATAAATCGAACAGTTGAGCTAGATTGTTTTTCGGTCTTTAAACGATATATTCGATTATTAATAACAAGTTCGATTTCGTTCGAATTCGGAGACCCATACAACACGTAGAGCTGTAGTTTGTTATCAAAGAAACGAAATTTTATTGGAGTGTGCCCTTGAAACTGACACCAGACTATTTTTAATCTGAACGTCATTACCGAATGGTAATGAAGTGTAGTGATGATTCGCGAACTTGAAGTGACGTGTTTCCGTCACTCGTTCACTCCATTCTGATATTAAACCGCAATTAATTCATGCATTTAACCGTGAACGTGCTGACAGGAAGGTTCTTTAAAACGCCATTCAGCACATGTCAATCAAAAACAAATTATCCTACAACCTCGTTCCCAGGGTCTGACTCTTTCAGGGAACGAGGCTGAACTTTTACAAGACAAATCGAAATAGGATAAATTACACTTATCCTCTGGTGATAAATGAGAATAGAATTCGCTTTACGAAGCCGTAGAGCATACGCTATCAATGACCCATTCACGTAAGAAAACATTCAAACGCAAATGAAGTGAGATTGTGACATTACCGATAGAAGCTATAAGCTGCATGCAGATACCCTTACCATGTGACGCATTTTAGTAAACACAACATTCATGCTGCACGTTTTTGTTTCGCGTGACATTGTCTTCGTGTCACGTCATCCGTTTTTCATCTTTTTGAGTCGTGCAGAAACGCGCATCTTTCTCTCAAGTTTTATTCGCTGCTCAAAATAACGCTATACGTGCTGACAGAAAAGTTAACATATTCACAAAACAAATTTACCTAATACTAAAAAGGATCAAAGGTTACACTTAAATATTTTTGTGATGAAATAGAATTCGCGCTACGAAGCCTGAGAGCACGAACCATCAATGACACAATTCCCGTGGAAAAATATAACATTCAAAGGCACATTATTGAACGCTTATTTGAAAAAGAAAAACTATCAATGACCCATTCACGCAAGAAAACATTGAAAGGCAAATTAAGTGAAATTGTGACATTGCTGATAGCAGCTATGAGTTACATGTAGTTACGGTTAAAAAATTATTACGCTCGCCATGTGACGTGTTGTAGTTAACACCACATCCACAGCACGTTTTTGTGTCGCGTCACGTCACCTCGTGTCACGTCATCTGTTTTTCATCTTTTTGAGTCGAGCAGAAACACGAAGTGCTCGGGCGTATCTTTCTCTCAAATTCTATCTGCTGCTCAAAAATAACGCTATACGTGCTGACAGAAAAGTATAGATATTCACAAAACAAATTTACTTAATGCTAAAAAGGTTCAAAGGTAATACACTAACCGGTAAATATTTTTGTGGTGAAAACTGAATAGTGCTACGACACCTGAGAGCACGAACTATCAATGACGCAACTCATGTGAAAAAATAAACATTCGAACGCAAATGAAATGAGATTGCATTACTTTATTGGACACTTATTTAGAAAAAAAAAATGCGAGGGTCGGCACTTCATCGAATTACCAAATTACCATGAGGTTGCTCGAAGAGCCTTTGATTTTGTTGCCATATGCTTATGCTGTCGGTATTTTTATTTCATTAATTTTGGCTCAATATTTACTGCTGACAGATTATCCGTCCAGACGAATTATCTGCGTAGTTCGTAAACCAAGGCGAACTTACCGATGGATATTCCGTCTATTTGCCCGCATTTATACACAGACGGATAAGCAGATGAACAAAAAAAGATTGCCTTGCCTTGTCCAGACGGATCATCCGTCCAAAATATAAATCGAGCCAAAATAGGTCACTGACAAGGGGGTGTAGTTTGTACACAACCGTCCCAATACCCCCCCCCCCCCAGTTGTGTCAAGAGAGAACAATTGTATGTTTTCTAAAACAGAGTAAAAAAAATAATACCGATGGTGGCACTGTTTACTTGGAGAAGTCGTTGTCAGGGTGTCACGCAACGCTGCTCCCAATACGGAAGGGTACTTAACACAGTGTTGTTCACTTACAATACCAAACCATTGAGAACACTGTCTATTTATTTACAGACGTGTGATGATGGCTCCAACATTTATACTATAGAAGGTGGAATTGCTTTGCAATTTGAATCATGAAGTGAAAGTAATCCATTCCCATATCGAGCTCTGGTGATATCTGATTCTCAGGTTGAAATGGCCGCTGTCCCAGACCCAGATGAAGTGCTTCGTTCAACAACTGGAAAAGCAAATTTTCAACGTGTGTCGCGACTGTTAATAAGTGGAGGAACTGCACTACTGAGGGAAGTTTTTGATCAGATTTGCCCACCAACTAGTCTTCCCACAATACTAAAAAATCCAGCCACAGAGAAACAACTCAAAGCAGCAAAGCTTACCAAGCCACAGTGGGACTGCTTGTACCCTTCTCCAGGGGTGTACGGCAAGTCTGAAGAGTTTGATGTCACATTACTCTTCAGGTTGCTGAGCACGATATGCAACCTCATCCCTCCTGCCACAGGCTGGCATGATCTACCACCAATAACAGACCACAGTTTAGAAGCAAATTTAGCGAGAATTAAATGTTACCGCAACTCAGTGTACGGCCACGTGAGGCAAAACATGGAGATAACAGATGACGAGTTCCCACAGCTCTGCCAAGAAATCAGAGAAGCTCTGCTGGCAGTTGCAGGACAAATCAGCCCTGCAAAGAAGACTGAATGGCAGGAGGCCATTGATAACTTTTTAAAGGATCCTCTCACACCTGAGGATGAAAGAAATACGCAAGAACTACTGAGGTGGTATGTAAACGACACAGACGTTAAGCAATCCCTAGAGAAGTTTAAGACCTCAACTAAAGAAGGGATGGAACGTTTGGAGACAAGTTTAAAAGGTGTCCAAAGCGAACAAAAGGAAATAAAAGATGTTATGGTAGATACCAAAGATCAGCTAAAAGGGGAATTGAAAAGTACATCTCAAAGCACGGTTCAGTGCCTGGAGAAAGCAGTTCGAGAAGAAGCCCAAGACATTAAAGATCAGCTTGGAGGGGAAATAAAAACCACAACACAAAACGTCCAATACCTATTTCGAGAAGAAGCCCAAGACATCAAACATCAGCTTGCAGGGGGAATGAAAAGCACAACTCAAAACGTCCAATGCCTACTTCGACAAGAAGCCCAAGACATCAAACATCAGCTTGGAGGGGAACTAGAAACCACAGCTCAAAACGTCCAATGCCTAGTTCGGGATGAAGCCCAAGACATCAAAGATCAGCTTGGAGGGGAACTGAAAACCACAGCTCAAAACGTCCAATGCCTAGTTCGGGATGAAGCCCAAGACATCAAGTATAAGCTTGATGAGGTGCATCAATCCATAGATGGGCTCCGTTCCACAGCTGGCAGCTCTCAAACATCTGGAGGTCAGTTAAAATGTATTTTTTGTTTTTAGACGTTTGGACCGTGTTGTTTAAAAAGTACCCTATTGTGGCAGTTCATGACTTGTCACGCAGTCATTCTTCCAATTACAAGGAGGAAATGATTTGGATTGGTCAGCGCAAGGGAACGGCTGCAAACAAGGTTATATGACGGTTATGCAGTTAAACTAAACTGTAGTAAACTGGCTTTGCAAAATTACAGGGTCACACATGTTATGGCTAGCCTATCTCGTATGGTGCTTCACCCTATGTCAACCGGGTAAATTCAATGAAAAGCCTTGTGATCCAGTTCATTCGCTTAGTGTCTGAGTGGGTTTCTTTTGTTACCATATGTAAAAGAATAGAAAATGCGGCTGTTTAGCTTATTACACTCCTTTTTAAATGATCTTCCTCAGCTAGAATTAGGTTTTTTAGTTTTAATTATTTTCGGTGTTATATAATTGTCTTCCAATAGTTCAAATTCGAGTACGAATGGATTGTGAGGCCATCTCAGGCGCTGGTGCCACAGGAGGAGCTCCAGAGATAGTAACAACCTCACAGGAACCACAAACAAGTGTCCAAAGCGCGACAGTAATGCCAATAACATCCTATCAACAACAGGCATCACCTATGGCAGGTTTTGAAGAAAATGCCGCATATGCAGGCCTTCCCCCCACACAAGGAGTTTTGAATTTCATTGCATACAAGTACTTTCAAGCTGTTGACCCATCGAACCCGGAGGAGTTAAATGGTTATCTACAGTATCTGAGGGACGTTCGCAGTGTGCTTTTTGTGAATGCCCAGGAAGGGAGTTTGATAATCACTCTTGAATGTAGTTCTTTGGAGATACTTGAAGAACTATGGAAAGACTACGCTTCAGGACACTTGAATGAAATGGCTCAAAAATTTCTTGTGACAAAAGAAGTCCTGAGAGAGTTTGGACTGATCGCAGTGAAATTGACGACAACGATTCTGGAGGAGGAATACACAGCCGGTCGACAATATTTCATTCAGAGTGAAGGTAAATTTAAGAGAGTGTGTTACACTTAAAAAGTTAAGAAATTATACTATTGGAACTCAAATGAGAATGAGAGTAGAGGACCGTAGAAGAACGATGCTTATTGACAGTGGTGGAACTCAGATAATTTTTACTCCTTTTAAGTGGAGAATGCAATTTTGTGATGGTTTGTTTGGGCCGTCGTTCGCTTACACTGTAACCCGCTACGGTGTAAACATTAATAGCCAATTAATTAATTAATTAATTAATTAATCAATCAATATTATTTAATCAATTATTCCTATGAATAATCAGGAAGGAATAGGGAACACCTGGCCGTGCTCCCTAGGCAATTTCTACTTTTATATAAAGAGAACAAAGGTATATATGTGTTTCAGAAAATTCTATGCTCTTCTTGTGGTACTGTTCTTTCTAGAAACAAAGTACTTCGCACTAAACGCATGCGCAGATTAGTCTACGTTATATACTGAAACTCTCACG
The DNA here is from genome assembly GCF_052425735.1 of Oculina patagonica. Taxonomy (NCBI): domain Eukaryota; kingdom Metazoa; phylum Cnidaria; class Anthozoa; order Scleractinia; family Oculinidae; genus Oculina; species Oculina patagonica. The sequence goes on from NC_135768.1 coordinate 21,755,576, forward strand.
AACATCGTGTCCATTGCGTGAGCTGTGGTTGGATTCCTGTAGACTCCATGGCGTCAAGAGAAGGGCACTATGACAGTAAAGTTTCTTGCCTAAGAACAAAAAACAATGGCCCCGCTAGGGCTAGAATCCAGACCGCTCAATCCGGAGTCCAGCATACTAACCCGTTAGGTCACCGCGCCTCCACAGTACAGCAGTAAGGCCCCTGGTGCTAAACGGCTTGACTATATAAACGCCGGGTCGACAAGATTCGAGACTTGAATAAAATCCTCCGGCAACGAACTGAGAAAATACGGTACAACACGCGGGCATTCGTGTTAAATTTAATGAGAAACGGGTCGTGACTATTTGGTGAGATGTATCTCAGGATGAATCTAGCAACAGAAAGCGTTTAGGGTTGCATAGTTTTTCATGGGTTTTAGTTTTAAGTTGCTTGTCTTTTTTATCTTTTAAAGACATATAATTTTCCAACAGCTCGTCTTCGACTTCGGATCGATTGCAAGGTCATCTCAGGACCTGGTATACAAGAAGAATCTTTAGAGACGGTGGAAACCTTACAGGAATACACAGGGGAAGTCGGGGAGACAAGAGCACTACCTATCACATCACGTAAGCGAAAGGCAGAGACAACTTGCCCCATGGCACAAAAATTTTTGGATCTCGCTGCGTCAAAGTACTTGCAAAGATATGAGACAGCTCAGCCTGAAGACCTAAATGGTTTTGTTTATTACTTGGAGAAAAGAAGAAAAGTGTTGATTGTAGACGCGCGACCAGGGAGCTTGATAATCACAGTGGAAAGTACCTCTCTGGAGAGACTTGAAGACTTGTGGAAGGACTACCGTTCAGGCTACTTGAACGAAATGGCGCAAAAATTTCTTGTGACAGAGGACGTTCTTAAGGAGCTTGGTCTCACGATGGTGACACTCACGACAACGATTTCGGAGGAGGAATACAGAAATTGTCGGGAGTATTTCTTGCACAGAGCAGGTAAATTTGAGAGCTTGTTGTACTTTTATACCTTAGAAAATTTTTAGTTTTTTTTAAAGATTATATCAAACGAGAACATGAGTAGACAGGAATGGAGGGATGAGAATTAGGCGAAACGGCTAACAGGAGACCTGGAAAAAATTAATGTACAGTAGAACCCCGTTAATTCAGCCACCAACGGGCCATGGAAATTTGGCCGTATTAACGGGGTAGGGTCAAATTTCATACCTGGTCTATATGTACTTTAGGTGACGTCTTGGCAAATACGTATCACAATTGCACTTTTATTAGAACAACTTTTCAAGATCCCAGCTGCAGATATGCAGTAATTAAAAACAAATAAAAATTGAGTAAGCACAAACAACACGATGGAAAACTGAACATAACTGGATTAAAAAAATGAAATGTATCGAAATGTAAACGGTACATTTAGTGATTAGCTAACCAAAATACCACAGAAGTCAATGATATGACAAGTTACAAGTGTCTTAAATAAATAGCAGTTGGTCAAATTATTTTTCAAATTCGCGTTAATTTCTGTGAGCGTTAATTTCTGCGCCCTTAATTTAGTACAGCGTTAATTTCCACGACGTTAATTTCCATTATTTTTGTCCCAAATTTTTAATACACTCCAAACATTTTGACAACTAGGCAACAGTAGATTTTTATTTCGCGAATGGTTTTGTAAATCGTTTACAATGTTTCGGCTTCTTCGTCACTATCGCCATCAGAAACATACACATCTGCTTCTTGGATTTCGGCCAAGATGGTTTTTAACAGAGTAACCAACGTAATCTTTCTCGATAGATTACGAGACTTCCTCTGTTCTCTTTTTCAAAATTAAATTGCCTGACTCGTTGCATCACTCCACTGGACAACCACGCTCTTAGTGTCGTTAACAACGCCCGCGATAGCGAACTTTCTTTGTTGAACCCCTACGTTTAGGGACAACATTTTCGCAAACATTTGTGTTCAGTTGTTAACAGTTAAAGTTTTGAAAAGTATCGTTGGCGCTGAAAAGAACGCTCGAAGTCACTTAGTGAGACTCGTTTAGGTTTTGGATTTTGTTACTTTTTAACAGTGCGTTTCAATAAATTTGTTCCTGTTGTCTCTACAAGTTCCGCTTCTTTGTTTGGTCGCGTTAATTTCCTTTATTTTGAAATTTAAGCCCCTTTGTCGCGTTAATTTCCTTTATTTCAAAGTAATTTTTCCTTCGCTTCGCGTTAATTTAAGTCGCGTTAATTTCCAATACCTTAATAAACACAAGCGTTAATTTCCTATAATAAGGTATAAGGATTATACAGGTTGGGATTTTAGAATGTGGCCGTTGGCCTTATCAACGGGGTGGCCGCATTGACGGGGCTTTATTATAAGAAATTTTATGGGCGTTTTGCTGGAAAAAAAGTGACCGTTATAATGAGGTGACCGTATTAACGAGGTGGACGTAAGGCGGGGTTCCACTGTAATCTCAAGAGTGTTTGTTACTCCCTCTATTGCAACCCTGATGCGACGGCTAAACGAGCGAAAACTATCGTCATCAATCTCGTAAAACTTTCAGCAGGTTCAAGTTCGGTGGCGAAAGTTGCACAAGCCAACTTTTTTTCAGATAGAAAAACGTAAGGCGGTAGAAGACACATAATTGTTTTATTCTAAAATCAAAGCACTACTGACTAGCATAGTGTAGATTTCGCAGAAGAATTTGCTTTCTTTCAGTCCAATCTCCACGACGCATTACAAGAGAAAGCCCCACAGGACATGAGCCGCAAGTGGAAACCTCAGAGTTGGTGAGCAAACTCTATTACCTGGTCAATACAATTAGTGACAAATAATACCGACTTTACCTAAAATTGTACTGACAACATTTTGACGTTTTGCTAAAACGTGTTGACGTTGTGGTTACGAGCGTTGTTATGATTGGATAGTAGCTCCCACCGTGCAAATACTTCACATCGGATCGAAAACAATACCGTTTCATTTCTGAGGAAACGAAACACAAGTGTCAAACTAAAAGAACAAACCTTTAATAAGCAAACACTTGCACTTTGGCGGCTGGAATTTTTAACATATCGTCTACTTTTTGCAAGAACTCCTTGTTTTGAATTGTTTTGAGTCATGTGAAGTCTCCTTCATATTTGTATTTTACTGCTCCTTAGTGAACGATTTTAAGTCAGCTTCAATGCATTTCAATTCTTTATCACTCGCCATCTTTCAACCGGCGTTTGGCAAAGTTTGCCAGCCGTGCAATGGCGGGAAATGACGTCATCGATATTCTCACTAGTGAGGATATGGAAAATACGCCACTACGGTCCCAGATGTAATTTTGTATGAATTGTATTCAGTGGTCTGTTTTCCAGTAAAACACTTGCGTCATATAATTAACAATTATCCTGCGAAATCGCGCGGAATATCGCCTGATACTTGGCTAAAATCAGACGATATTCCGCAAGATTGAGCAGGATAACTGTTTTATTATTCAACAAATTGTCAACGAAACACATTTTGCAGATAGAAAAACTGTAATTATGCAGCGCTTTACATAACTTCGGACGAATCTTCGCAACCTACGTATATCGCAGGATATCTGTTATGTACGGATGACAGATAACGTTAACATTTTGACCATATATGGGCAGCGCGCGCATGTGTTGAATAATAAATGGAGTTATACGTGGGAAGGAAAGTTTCTATATGACGTAACTCGCCAGTGCTCAGTTCACAGAATAGAAAATTGTACTTGTTCAGATGTTTATTATAATATTATCCCTTGTAGTTCAAGCAATTTGCTGAAAAACTGTTACAAAATTGTCATGTGATTTTTATGACATTGGTATGATTAATATTCATGAGAATGTTTTATTGTATACTATACTTTAGTTTTCAGTTGCTGCCCAACGCCCAGCCAACTTGGAGTTTTGGAGTTGCATGAAAATCTTCGTCAAGACGCTGACTGGGAGGAAGATCACCTTAGAGGTTGAACCAAGCGATACTATAAAGTACGTTAAACAGTTAATTTTAAACGAGGAAGGAATACATCCAGACTGTCAACGTCTGATATCAGGTGGGAAAAAACTCGAAAATGACCGCACTCTGAGAGATTACGACATTCAGAGAGAGTCGACCCTACACTTGGTTCTTCAACTTGGCTTTTCTGTCAAGCAAATCTTCATTAAGCTCCCGATTGGGGAGAAGATCAGTCTGGAAGTGGAACCGAAAACTTCCATCAGAAATGTAAAAGATATCATTCAACACAAGGCAGGGATCCCGCCTGACCAACAACATCTGGCGTTCAGGGGTGAGGTACTTGAAGATGACCGCACTTTGAGGGATTACCATATCACGAATGAATCGACCCTTGACCTTACCGCTGAGCAAATATTCGTAAAAATGCTGAGTGGAAAGAAGATCACTTTAGAGGTAAAGCCAAGCGATACTATAAAGTATGTTAAACAGTTGATTCTAAACAAGGAAGGAATACATCCGAACTGCCAAAGTCTGATGTCAGCTGGAAGAGAACTTAAAGATGACCTTACCCTGAGTGACTACAATATTCAGAGAGAATCACCCCTGCACTTGGTTGTAAGACCTCGCCTTTCTGTCAAGCAAATCTTCGTAATGCTGCCGACTGGCAAGAAGATCAGTTTGGAAGTCGAACCGAAAACTTCTATAAGGAATGTGAAAGAAACAATTCAACACGAAGCAGGGATCCCGCCTGACCAACAGCATCTCGTGTTCACGGGTGAGGCACTTGAGGATGACCGCACTCTGAGGGATTACCATATCACGAATGAATCAACCCTTCGACTTGGACTTGCCGCCAAGCAAATCTTCGTAAAAATGCTGAGTGGAAAGACAATTACTCTGGAAGTCAAACCAGAAAATACCATCGAGGACGTAAAAAATAAAGTTCAATATAAAGAAGGGATCCCACCTGACCAACAACAATTCTTCTTTATTGGTAAGAGACTCGAAGATTACTACACTTTGAAGAAGTACCATATCACAAATGAATCAACCCTTCAACTTTGCGATGTCAAGAGAATCTTGTTTGTAGAGACGGCGACTGGAGAGAGGATCATTTTGGAAGTCGAACAGGAAACTTCTATCCGGGAAATAAAATGCAAAGTTCAAGCCAAAGATGGTATACCTATTGACCAACAGTGTCTCACATTCAATGAAAAGGAACTTCAAAATGACCGGACTTTAGAGGAGTATAACATCATGAACGAATCAACCCTTAAACTTTGCCTTGTAATGGAGGCCAAGCACAAGACGACTTCGGATAGAGATTGTCGACAGGGGTCAGGTATGAGTAAGAGAACTAGCTTCACTTTTACACCAAGGAGATTGAACTTTATTTTCAGTTTCCGTGTTTTAGTCCTTCATGAATGAAGAAATCCTCTTCATTAACATATGTTTGGACCGAAACGAAGGTAACTAATGAATTTTTAATCTTTCATTTAAATACCAAGGTAAACGAAAAGCCTGCTGTCGAGCCAAGTAGGTTATCAGGCCAGAGCTCATCCCGGTTTCTTTAGCATTAAGCGGCTAGGAGTATTTCTACTGCCCCCTGGATGGGATGCTAGTCCATCGCAGGGTTACCCCCAGCATTAAATTCGCCGGTACCCATTTATACACCTGGGTGGAACTCTCGACAAACCCTTGTGGGCTTAACAAGGAGAGCCCTTTATATGTTTAAGGGTGTAAAACAATTAATATATAATCAACATGTAAACGGCTTGTAAAACTATTATACTTATATACCTACAAAGGCTATATAGATAAATTAAGGTAGTAAATCAAGATAATATTTTCTAATATTTTTCTTAAAAATAACAAATGATGTAGCGTTTTTGATAAATATAGGAAGGTTGTTCCAAATTTCACATCCTTTAAATTTAATAGAATATTTCTTATAGTTTGTACGTGCCTGTTCTTTGTGGATTTTTGAAGATGATCTTGTATTATGGCTATGGAAATGATCATTTGACTTGAAAAAATGGCTGAATGTTGCTGGAAGTGCTTGCGTAAAATATTTAAAAACAAATAAAGCTATGGCTTCATTGTTCAAATCATCAATTGGTAAAATAGATAGATTCTTAAAGAGTGGACGAGTATGATCTCTAAAATCTGAAAATGAAATAATTCGGATAATCAGGCCTGAATTAAGGTGGCTCAAAATAGTTTCCTGTCGTTTTCAGCACATCAACGTTGACGGATCAATACTAGGACTTTCTTTCAGTTGAGCTAACCGCCGACCGGTTAGCTCAGTTGGTAGAGCGACGGACTACAGTGCGGGAGGTCTCGGGTTCGAGTCCCAGACCGGACCAACACTCAGGGTCTTAAAATAACTGAGGAGAATATGCTGCCTTTGCAATAACATCTGTAAATGGTTAGATATTCTAGTCTTCTCGGATAAGGACGATAAACCGTAGGCCCCGTCTCCTGCATCTTCAGTGTTATGGTCAGCAGGGGACGTAAAAGAACCCACACGCTTATCGTAAAGAGTAGGGCATGGAGTTCCCGGTGTTGTGGTCTGGTCTTTGCCCATTGTGCTGTGTACTGTGAAATGCTCGGAGATATTAGCTGTATAAGCTACTCTTCAAATCCGAGGGTAAACAAAGTGATGATGATGATGATGACGCAGTAATTACAGCATCAAACTGATGCCCAATCATTGGTGAAAAAGTTGCGATTATTTTCTTGTCATTGCAAGTTAGTATGGCAACGGTATAACCTGTAAAAAACATCCTCTATTTTAGCTTTAAGTGCCTATAACTCAAAAACCAGTTCGGTGTGCCACTTTTTTATTATTGGATTGTAATTAACAGCAGAAGATGCAACTTTCTGCAAACGTTGAAAAGCAAAATCTGTATGTGGGACTCAGAGCCACCTTAAATTTATGAAATTTTTAGGTGGCTCTGAACCCAATGTACAAATTTTGTTTAAACTTGGCGAAAAGTTGCACCTTGTCGTGCTGATCAAAATTTAATAATAAAAAATTGGGGTAACGAACTCATTTTTGAGCTATTAGCAGTAAAAGCTAAAATAAAGGGTGTGTTTACAAGGTTTGAACTTATTGGATCTAGGTAGGCTAAGTAATCTTACAGGTTCCAGGTCACTTCTGTAAAATCACTTGGAGTATACAGCTAATTCGAGAAAGGTTGTCGGAAAAAAGCACAAAAGTGCACGCGACAAGACCGAAAGGAAGTATGGGTAGAAGTAGAGAGCTACTGCACATGCTGAATGCTAATAAGATGGCGACACGACAAACGCAAATTTGCACGTTTTTGTTTTCTCTTGAGACATGTGGAAACAAGGTACTTTTATCCAAGACGAATTTAAGAAGAATTTTCAAAACTCAAAGACATGGGATAGAAAAAAAGTAAAGCTACAGAAAAGAAGCCTCCTGAGAGGAAAAAACGAAATCTTCACGTGCAAAAATACAAATCTTTACATTTTCTCTAGGCCAATATGCAAAATTCAAGTGAATACCCAGACCACCTTTCGGTCTTGTCGCGTGCACATTTTGTGAATTTTTCCGACAACCTTTTTCGAATTAGCTGTAAATCGATGAAAAACTTGGTTGGAGTAGTCACATCGAGAAACTAACAAAGGGATTGGGGCATTAAAACGAGCAAGGCAACTTGTCCCTGAAGCAACCTCACATAAAACATATAGAGTTTTAATACAATCGCATTTAATTTCGACTACTGCAATACTGTTTGGGGAAACTGTGGGATTACTTTGCAAAACAAGCTACAAAATAGAGCAGCCCGTGTTTGACCTTCTCAAACTATGACGCGCATGCTGGTGATGAAGTATGACATTCTAAGATGGACAAATCAAGCTCACCAGCAGCAAATTCAAAGAACCACGATGGTTTACAGGTCTCTGCACGGGTTGGCTCCAGACTGTATATTCTCTAAATTTGAAAAACGAGAAACTGCGTACAACCTAAGGGACTCTGAAAACAAACTCAACGTTCCATTACCACGCACTAACTATTACAAAAATAGCTTTATCTATAGTGGCGCCATCTTATGGAACAGTCTTCCTATCAACGTAAGACAAGCAGAGTCTCCTGAGCAATTTAAAGACCTACTTGAGCAAGTACTCTAGGGCACGGCATTCGTGAAAAGAAGCTTTTTATATATTTTTTTTTATGTTTTTTCTTTATATAGCTTATTATTATTAAGTAAGTATTATATGTTGTAATTTGTTATTAGCTGATGATTGGACCGTGTTTTTAAATAAAGATCATCCACATCCACAACCGCAGTACCTCCGCCAGGTCTCGAACCCAGACCACTGAATCCGGAGTCCGGCGCACTCGCCATTAGGCCACCGTGCCTCCCACATTAAAATATTAAACTGAGGTTATTTTTTATGCGTCTGTTTTCTTATCGGTGACGAACTGTGTTGTAACATTGTAAATCCCCCTTCCCATCTATGGCACTGTATTGTATGACTAACCAAAATAAATACAAGTATTTCATTAAAAATTCGCAACTCGAGGAAACTGAAAATAAAAATCTCTCATTCCATCTGTACGTTATTACATGCTTAGGGAATTTGTTTTCTTTCAGATCATGTTACACGAGACTTGACAATCTGCGTGACGACTCCAACTGGGAAGACTCTGATCACAGAGGTTGCAGCAGGTGATTCCATCGCAAATGTGAATAAAATGATTATGGGCGAGTTAGGAATACCGATCGACCAAGGTGACTACACAGTGAATTACTACAACCTTCAGAACAAACCCATCGTACGCTTCACTGTAAGACAGCGTGATAACATGCAACTTCTTGTGAAGACGCTGACTGGAAAGACTGTGATCACATTAGAAGTTGTACCAGAAGATACTATCCAGAACGTGAAGAGAAAAATAATGGACGAGGTAGGAATACCAGTCGACCAGCACGATCTCACACTTAATGAAATTACACTCAACGATGACCACACTTTGAATTACTACAACATTCGGAAAGACTCTACCCTACATTTGGTCATAAGACAGCGTGGTGATCACAGGCAACTTTTCGTGAAAACGGAAACTGGAAACACCGTAATCACATTAGACGTTCTACCAGAAGATAGTATCCAAAATGTGAAGAGGAAAATAATGGATGAAGTAGGAATACCGGTTGATCAGCAGCAACTCGCCTTGGCTGGGAGGACACTTGATGATGGTTTCACTCTGAATGACTACAATATTCACAACGCATCAACCCTTTACTTGAGTCTAAAGGTTTGAGAGAGAGCGTACAAATCTTCTAAATGATGCCGACTGGGAAGAAGATCAGTTTGGAGGTGGAACCAGAACCTTCCATCAGGAATGTGAAAAAGAAAATAGAGAACCACCAAGGGATCCCACCTGACAAACAACATCTCATTTTTGCTGGCCAAGAATTTTACGATGACTGCATTTTAGAGGATTACCAGATCAAGAGAACGAAACAACCCTAAACATATCTGCAACGAAGGCGACTGAAAATTGAGAACTTTCGAAGTAAAAACGTAAAACGTCTATCAGGATCGTAAAAAAGAAAACTTAAGAGAAAGTGGGAATAACTTTTGACCAACAACATTTCCTCTTTGGGCGTTAGGAATGACGTAAAATAAATTAGAATATTAGGGTCGGACCCCCCCCCCCCCCCCCACCACCACCACCACTACCACTACCACTACCACCAAAAAAAACAACAAAACACGAATATGCACTCATATCTAACCGAAAAAAGAAATTAATCAAATAAATTTTATCAAATCAAGAGGAAAAGAACAACAATTGCACTGTATGAATGAAGTCTTAATAACGATTAACGAATCAAGCTTAAAACAGCAAATTAATCATAGAAAAAGCAAATAACCCGTTACGTTAGGGAAAGCAAAAACCAAAGCAACATTAATATTTGAACAGCAATTCTTTTCTTAGATTTTCTTTAATTTTTTTTAAGCGGCCGACTTTTAATATCTTTTCCAAGTGAGTTCCATACCTTTGGTCCTTGAAAGCGAATATAAAATATACCATAATTAGTTTTAACTCAAGGCAGGTAATAAGATTGATTTCCTGCACTTCGTGTATGTAGTTGTGAATGTTAAGCACTGAATAAAAATAAGGAAGACAGTAACTTGTTACGGAATTAACACACAAAAGTGAATTCGACCAGAAGTCACTTTAAGTGTTAATCAAATTAGATTGATTGCAAGGCTGGTGTAACGGAAGTTAAAGCTATGTTACGGTATTTCAAGTCATTTTTTGATTACTTTAAAGTTGAAGGAAACCTCAAAATAATAGTTTTCTATCAAAGAAAAACAACAAAGTAGTATTCTGTAATAAAAACGCGAAAAAACCAAGGATGGTTTTGACTGACAAAGATTAAGACGGATTACGAACGACAAACTTAAAAAAAAATGCCATTTTTTTTTCAAGATGCCTTGCCCATGACGTGGTTCTTTAAGGTCTCCGCACACGTGGGGTCAAGACGCAAGGACGCGTCGCAGCGACATGAAGCAGCGACAAATTCATGTCTTGTTCACACTGAGAGGACATGAAGCAGGGACGTGTAGCGGGGACATGTAGCAGCGACAAAATCACAATGTGTACACACGCAAGAAAATGTAGCGGGGACATGTCGCAGCGACATGTCCACTCGTGTGTGCTGATAATTTTTGGCGCGTGCAACACGAATTCTTGCAACATTTTGCCCCTGCAACATGTTGCACGAAGTTCAACGAGTTGAACTCCGTGCAATATGTCGCAGGGACAAAACTGCCGCAAAATCGTCCCTGCTACATGTCCCCTCAGTGTGAACAACACATGATTTTGTCGCTGCTACATGTTGCTGCAACATGTCCCTGCGACATGTCCCCAAGTGTTAAGGGCAAAGTTTATTGGCCAATATTTCAACTAGCAGAGCTAGTCTTCTCCAGGGCCAGTACTATAATCTAAGAAAATAACAGCCGTTATTTTCCTTATCGGCAATAAATTTTGGCCTACTGCCTTTGTACCAGCCTTGCAATCAATCTGGTTTTATTACACTTAAAGTAACGTCTTGTACAAGTATTTCTTAAGAAAACCTGTTTTGTGAAGTTTAATATTACATTTAGAGTTGAATTTTATTATTTCATTTACGGTTGGAATTATATGTACATTCAGCGTTATTACTTTTTGAAACTTATTTTATCAACTTGGAAAAGCATGTACTTCTGTAACATATTAATTATATACCTTAATTTGTAATCAGTCAATCCAGCGTAAACAATAAACTTATGTTCAGAACAGGAAAAGTCTAGATCTTCAGTAATGATGACCATAACACAGCATATGCAACTCACTCAAAGCATTGTCTACACACAAAAAAAAAAATTAACAAAACAGTGCAATTTATTTTACCTGAGTTTGCGAAGCTTACTACAAAGTGAGAGAAAACACTGCATCAATCGATGAAAGTTGTAAACCAAGTGTCGGAACGAGCTTTTCAACTTCTTGAATCTGACATCCTCCTTTCCATTATCTCGTTCATATTCATCGCTTTCTTTTTTTCGAATTTTAGCAAAAAACGACAAATAATTAACCGGGTGGGGGTCTGTTGTCCCCCGGTTCATAATCTACCTTCGTTTCTTTTTGTCGGTAGGGCATTGAAGGTCACGTATGTTGATTGGTTTAAAACTGGTCATCTTTCATCACCTACTTGAAATTGCCTCAATGGGGAAGGGGAATGGGACGGAGGAAATGTTTTAAATTACTTGCACTTGAGGGATTAAAATTACGTGCGTTATACGCGTTTTCCATGTGTTTAACTCAACAATAAATCATCGCTTAGACCACAGTGCAAAATAGAATTGCTGCTCAGTTACAAATGACCAGTAAGAGATATAAATGAAACAGTCACGTTATATTTTACGAGTTTTAAAAGTAGAACGAAAACAGCTCGGATATCTCTACCTTCAAAGTCTTCAAAAGCGATCAAAGTGCCATTGAACTTTAATACTGACGGCCGAGTATCGTATATCGCATGTCACGCTTCAACATAACGCACTTCTTGTTGAATAGCAACAAGGAAATATAAACGCTACTTGGTACGTCTAAAAGCCTTAGGCTTTCTTGTTAGCCGAAAGAGTGGTTAAACATTCACCACCAGTTTCAAGCTACTCAGTAGCTTCCTGTTACATCTAGCTCGTGGCGAGAGCGATATGTTCCAGTTTCCTTGCTTCGCTTCGCTGCACTTACGTCCAGCCAAACACCCTCTTGGAGGTGTTTTGGTCTTGGATTTTGCTTCTTAGCAAAGCTAGCACCTCTTCTGACAATGTAGAACATTTCACATTTTCGTTACTATTGCTGATAATGAAGGAATGGTAAAAACGTAGCAAATCTGCCTTATAAAATTCCGCCATTGTCGACTAACAATGCGACAAGTTTACAGAGCTGACGCTATGCTTTGTGCTTATTGGCTAATATCTGCCAAATGTTGATTTTTCCTGGATTTGATTGGCTGAGACAAAACTGTCCAATTTTTCTTAAATTGGACAGTTTGTGCATTTTAACTGAAAGTCCTAATTGGAACAATCCAAATCCAAATTTTAAGGCCCAAAACCCAAAATAACACCCTATTCAAGGGTTTAAACTATAGCCAACTCAGTTACTCAAAGGACAGTACATAATGCAATATGGCCAATCAAAGGACAGCATGATAATAATTTTCCAGGGTAATTTCGCTTGAGAATAAGTCAAATAAGTTCACCTATCAGTCTGAAACACTGTTTCATGTGTACGTGTAAGATGTTGAAAGACCAAACGTGACAACTAAATCACGCGACAACCTTCATCCGGGAGAAAGATTTCCCTTATTGAAAAGTCACACACGCGGCCGACCAGTTGACACAATTAGAGTCGATTTTTTTTTGAAAAGAAAGTTTAAACCATTTGAACCGTTGTGTTTTATGCTAACTTTCGTTAATTTGAGACTTTTTAAGCAGCAGACGTGATACTTTTACTTTTCGTGCAAACTTATGTAACATGATTCTTTTGTTTTTCTACTGAGTCTACTTTTATTAAGTAGCAAGAGTCTACAAGAATCCTACCGCATTGAACATCACATTTAACTTTCGTTGGTTTGATTTTCAGTTAGGTATGGGTCGCACTTGGGAAAAGTTTTCATTTTTGTCGGCTAAAAAACAGAAAAATTTCTTAGACGTTGAAACAGCAAAAGTGATACTCTTCCCGCTTCAGTGTAAACGAATGTAACATGATACATTTGCTTTTCTCCTTAACTTATGTAACGCAACACTTGTTTGTTTAATAATAAAGCCAACTATTTCACTCTAATTTAATAAAGTTATGGTTTTAACTGCTGGAAAGACGTTTTACAAAAAGTAAAGAACAAATCAAATAAAAAAACACCTCTTTCGAAAGGCTTTTTTAAAGCGCGGTACAGCTGGGATATTTGTTCCCTTGTTATTAGGAGTTTCGCGCCGAAAATCCCGGTGCAAGTTTTTGCATACTTAATTTCGAAAGCGCTGTTAAAGTCTCAAAATCTAATTTAATTAGTTTGCGGTTTTAACTTGGCTCCACAAAGCCTGCATGAAACCTACCGCAGAACACGCGATACACGCAATGTTCCTGAGAATATAACGTAGACTAATCTGCGCATGCGTTAGGCACAAAGTTCTTTGCTCTAGAAAGAACAGTACCACAAGGAGAGCAAAGGGTTTTCTGAAACAAATATATACCTTTGAAATCCTCATAAAAAGTAACGTAGATATGCTCCGCGTTTTACCTGAGGCGTACGGTCAGGTGCTCACCACCCCCACCCCCTCCACAGGAATTATTAATTAATTGATATTAATTAATTAATTGACTATTAAAGTTTACACCATAGCGCTTTAGGGATTTAGGGGTTTAGCGGAGGACAGCCCCAACAAACCATCACAATATTGCATTCTGCACTAAAAACTGCAAAGACAGGTGGTTTTTACTGCAGCCTATTCAAGGCTCTCGTTAGTTGGGGCATGGGGTAGAGCGAAAAACCTCGGGCGAGCCGAGGAAAAAAAAAACGCTTTTCAGTAGTAGGAAATGAACGGGTATGTTCATCAGGATGATATCTGTCGCATTAAGGCGAACGATTACGCACGGTAACTTAGCTAACTAATAGTAACCATCAGTTCGGTTAGTTGGCGAGCAGCGCGAAAAACGGCGAACGAAAAATAAGGATAAGGCTCCCTCGTCCCGAAACCCTCGCCATTTTTTCCACTCGTCATCCTTCACGCTAATCCCAGTTTTTGAGCCGCTGTCACAGTGATATGTGTATCCCCGTACACATACCACTAGCTAGTGATATGTGTATCCCCGGTAGGGATACACAAAACACCGAAGGCTGAATAATAATTGCTCAGCCTTCAGTGTTTTGTGTATCCCTATTTTACACGCTGGCGACTGATGAAGTCATGAGAGGCAAGTTTTATGAAGTAAATTTTTTAAACTACGGTTCTACTACTCGTAGTTGCGAAGTAAAGTGGTAAAACGAAAATAAATGTTGGTGCGATTTGACCCTAGTAGCGTAGTAAAGTGGTAAGAACGAAAATAAATTTTGGTGCGATCGGACAGTAGTAGCGTAGTAACGTAGTATCAAATACAGTCTGACCGCCAGACGCAAGCGTGACTGTTTCACCCGTCACGCACTGTCTACACTGCCTTGGCGAGCGAAAATATTATTTGGCTATTCCACCCTTGTTTACAGCATGATTGTGACACGCAAAATAAGCCAATATTCAAATCTGTATTTTGTAAACAAAAAATCCTCCCCTTATGTTAAAAATACTGTGATACCAACATAGAATAAAAAAATTAAGGTATAAGAAGGGTGGGGGTATGGGATACGCATATCACTGGCCGCCATTTTGGAAGGGATACACACATCACTAGTGATATGTGTACGGTGATACACATATCACTGTGACACCGCTCCCAAACAAGCCGAACGCCTGGAACAGACTAGTATTTACGTTGATATAAGGAGAGGATCACGATTGCCCTACCCTCCCCGCCCGAAGCTCGTTCCCAAAAGAGGGTCCCTGAAAACGAGGTTGTCCCTGCCTTGTGTTACCGTGACTGCTTTCCCGTGAGCCTTCACAACCCCGGATCACTTCCGCTTTTCGCACTACAGTCGCGAAGGAAAGATATGTAAAATCCAGTCATTTGAAATCCCCTACCCCCCCCCCCCTCGGGCATGAGCGGGGCAAAAGCGGGGCTTTCACTTCAGATTCACTCCATTTTGGTCCCCCACTATGCGGGGGATGCGCCAGAAATCACGGTCTTCGCATCCCGGACCGGGGGAATAAGCGGGGCGCTCACTCCATGGTCAGCGGTTTGCATTTTCGCGCCGCATGGTAATTTCGCAGACATTATTTATGTCCACTTGCTCAAGATGAATAAATTACTAATACTGAGTGAAATACAACTAAAAACTGTCCGCAAGATTTGAGAAATTCCTTTCACGTTAAATGTTAGTTTCACAATAATAGCGCATTAAAGACGCTGGAGACATTCATTTATGATAGTTTAAGTTAGAGATCCATTAATAACAGAGAGCCAGCTGTTCAAACAACACAGAGCATATTGTAATATCATCCTGCATTTCCATATAAAGTTGAGTTGGAAATTTCAAATAGTCGTCTTCTTCCTTGTCCATCGGGGAGCCTTTGCAAATGTATTCCTAGCTGCTCTGAAATCAATGTGTTCATTTTACGGCTACCAACGTTTTTTTCATCCCTTACTGTCATCCCTTGTTGTGCTTGGCTATAACAAGTTTTCTACATGAATTA
Organism: Oculina patagonica; assembly: GCF_052425735.1. Classification (NCBI taxonomy): domain Eukaryota; kingdom Metazoa; phylum Cnidaria; class Anthozoa; order Scleractinia; family Oculinidae; genus Oculina; species Oculina patagonica. The sequence goes on from NC_135768.1 coordinate 21,771,386, forward strand.
CCATGTGTGTGGATCATATAAAGGGGCGGGGGAGTTCACCATTCAACTTTTCTCCCGGGGGCCGGGGACTTCACTTGCTTTCACTTGCCAAAAAAGTGAATGCCCCGCTCATGCCCGAGGGGGGGGGGAGGCGGGGGTTTCAAATGACTGGTGCATAACAAGACAGATCAATTAAGGTGAGAAACTTTGATATATATCCTTTCGTTACATTTACCATTATCTCGCATTTCTATTATTATAGTGTTTCTATTTCTGTTGGATTGTGAGTTGTCAAACGAAATCAGTCAACAAAGATAAGACCTCGCTTAAATTCGCATAATTATAACCAAAAACAAATCAAGGGAGCCTTGAGGCAGCCTTTGAATAGTTACCGACTTCAGCTAGTGTCTACAATTGTAGATAATGATTCATTCTTTATTAGTTTTGTGAAAGAGTATCAATTTAGAAGCGTATTAAACTAAAAAGTGTTATAATTGTGTTCCCCGAAAATCGCGTGGCACTCTGCGATCGCTTTGCCCTTACCAAAGGAATGTAACGTTTTTGTAGGAGACACTTATTCAAGCATAACCTGTTTAATATTACTAAACCAACTGTTTCAGGGGGTAAATTTTGTTTCTCCAAGTTTACAGTACTAGATCATTCCTTTAATGCGTCACGTAATCTTTCCTTTCACTGTGGTTTGATGTTGTTACAATATCATGAATATGGTTTGCTAACCCAGTGATCTATCCCATAAATTTACCTAAGCATTCCACATCGTTGTTATATTGGGATATTATTGCCTTCTTTATACATACAAGACACTCGACCCGAACGCCATATTCCTCGTTCTAAATTACTCATAGCGTGAATCAGGAAACCGTGAAAACTTTAATAATTTATCTTTCACGGTATGTAAATTTCTGCAGAAAGCCATCTATTTACAGTTACATGTAAACTGCTGAAACTAGAAACAATTGCACAGAGATAGAGCTACTCTTGAGACTGCAAGTACTTGCTTCCACCTAGGAACACTGTTTTCTAAGAAAAAAGTATTTTTCTCAGTCTTCGAAAATGAAACTATCTTGCGTGCAGTTTAAATGTAAATAGAAATAATTTACATTGGTATACAAATTGTGAATTTACCGACGAAATAGAGCGGTGTCAGTCCGCAGCAAACTATGTCGCGACGTACTCGGCTTTATCATTGTATTGCATGTATTCCACTATTAAATTTTTGGTTACTGCTAGTATTAAAATCAAATTATATAAAGGCGGGAGTAGCTTTTCTGAGAACCATTGCGAGTGTATAGTGCGCATTGTGCGCATCTATGTTGCCTATTGTTAGCTTTATTTTGTATCAGGACTCCATTTAAGCTACAATGCCATGCTAAATCTGATGCTCCTGTATAAACATTGAGTTAAACTAAAATCATACCGATAGTGGCGCTGTTTTCTCGGACTAACCGTTGTTAGGGTGTCTCACAATCTGCTCCCAATACGGCAAATTAACACCACTGTTTATTTATATACAGACGTGTAATGATATACAGACGTGTAATGATGGCGTCTCCGTTTATGCTATAGAAAGTGGAATTGTTTTCTAACTCCGGTGATACCAGATTTTCACCGTACTCTGACTTGTGAAATGGCTGTCGCCCCAGACCCAGACGAAGTGCTTCGTTCCACAAGAGCAAAAGGAAATTTTCAACGTCTGGCACGGCTTTTAATAAGTGGAGGAACCACACTGTTGAGAGAGGTTTTTGATCAGATTTGTCCACCAAGAAACCTTCCCACAATACTAAAAAATCCAGCCACAGAGAAGCAGTTAAAAGCAGCAAAGCTCACCAAGCCACAGTGGGACTGTCTGAACCCTTCCCCAGGGGTGTACGGCAAGTCTGAAGATTGTGATGTTACATTGCTCTTCAAGTTGTTGAGGACAATATGTAACCTAACCCCTCCTACCATGGGCTGGGATGTTTTACCAACAACCACAGACCACCGTTTAGGTGCAGATTTAGCCAGAATTAAATATTACCGCAACTCAGTGTATGGTCACGTAAACCAAAACATGGAGTTGGCAGACGATGAGTTTCCATCCCTTTGGCAAAATGTTACCAAGGCACTTGTTAGAATTGCGGGGCAAATCAGCCCTACAAAGAAACATGAAGTGAAGTGAAGTGAATACTTTATTTAGAATTAGATATTACCAGAATTAAATATTAGTTGTTAGAATTTAATATTTTTAAATATTAGAATTAGATATTACCAGAATTAAACATGAATGGCAGAAGGCCATTGATAACTTTTTAAAGGATCCTCTCACAGCTGAGGATGAAAGAAATGTTCAGGAATTGCTGAAGTGGTATGAAAACGACACAGACGTTAAGCAATCCATAGAGAAATTTAAAACCTCAACTCAAGAAGGGATAGAACGATTAGAAAAACGTTTAATAGATGTCCAGGAGGGGCTCGAAGGAACAGTACATGTAATAGAAGAGACAGGACAATTCGTAGAGAATGCAGTTCAAGAGGAAGCCAAAGGTATCAAAGATCAGCTTGGAGAGGAACTGAAAACCGCAACTCAACGCGCTCAAGGCCTAGTTCTGGAGGAAGCTCAGGACATCAAAGGTCAGCTTGAAGGCCTAGGAGAACTGACTCAAAACGTTCAATGCTTAGTTTTGGATGAAGCCCAGGACATCAAAGATCAACTTGAAGGTGAACTGAAAACCACAGCCCAAAAATTCCAAAGCCTAGTTCGGGATGAAGCCCAAGAGATCAAGGATAAGCTCGACGAGGTGCATCAATCCATAGATGGGCTCCGTTCCACAGCTGGCAGCTCTCAAGCATCTGAAGGTTAGTTAAAATGTTTTGTTTGTAGACGTTTTGACGTTGTTCAAGGTACCATTCAGTCGTCCCCCACACCGAGGGTGAAATAATTTAGAATGCCCAGCCAAAGTAATCTGTCGCATCGAGGGTATGGGACGGCAAAGTCCGCCAAACTGTCTTTACAGAAGGACAGGTTCACGCATTTGATTGCCTGTCGAGTAAGGTGCTACACCGT